>NW_012267221.1:3262934-3278993 GCF_000151885.1 Dipodomys ordii | reverse complement strand
TAAGAGTTTACCTGCCAAATCTCATCTTCACATTTAAACATTATTACATTTCTGTAAGAGTGAAATTATTACAGAGACAACTCAATGAGGGATGGATTAGTCTTTTGATCCAAATGCATGTTGAGCTTCAGTGTCTCTGGGTTAATTTAAGGATAGAGAAACACATTTAAGGGCAACTATATCATTAAAAAATATAACATCTTCATTTCTTCTTCTTTTTTGGCTAATTGGTTTGGCTAATACTTCCAAAGTAATAAAATGTACTTTGAGAATCCATCCTATTTCTAGCACTTGTCATTCTATGGTTCTGAAAAGGGTAATTGAAACTTCAAAGTTGAAGTCACTCGATTTTACGTCATTTAATTGAGACTTTGTCTCTTGGCAACTTATTGTGTCAAATTAGAACCACAAGGGCATGCAATAGGATACGCTGGTACCAGGAACAATTTAAAAGAATGCTTTGTAAATAGGGATCCAGTCTTCTCAAGTGGTAAGTGATTATTACTTACATACATATAGTGTGAACACATCATCTGTGTTTTATAATCCTTTCCCTTCTAAGCAAAGACATATGATTCAATATTATAACTTAAATAGAAGTGTGGCTGGCAGAATGATCCCCAGAATCACCCATTTGGATGTAGAAAATGGACACACTGCAGTCAACTTCCAAATAAATGACTCTAGGGAAATCTTAGTCTGAGTGTATATTAGCCACCAAACACTCTTACCCATGAAGTATATGTCCCAAGACCTTCATTGGATACCAAAAAGAGCAGGTATTGATGAATACTACATGTTCCATGCTTCTCCTCCATTCCTCTTCAAGTTTGGATCCCAAATATCACACAAAAGTTCATCTATTGAAGGTGTGGTCACAAATGTAGCAGTGATCAGAGGTGGGCTTGAGACAATCATGAAGGCTCTTAGTTCATAAATGGATTAATCCATTCACATATTCTTTATTTCATAGGCTGTGTAGAAAGTTGTTTTACTATAAAAGCCATTTTGATATTTTGCTTCCTGGTCCACATTATATGTAGCCACCTTGGCCACATGTTCATACCACTGTGTTTTCTTCCCTCACCAGAGAGACCTATCATTGACTATTACTTCTGAAGCCCAGGTAAACTTTTCACTCTTTTTATTTGTCTCAAGTATTTTGTCACAGCAATGCAAAGCTAAGTAACACAATGCCATATGATGTCGTGTAGCACTAGAGATCAGTTCTTCTGTAGCCCTAGAGTTAACCAGTTCTTCTGTTTTATGCTCTGGTGCCTCCTTTCCAGAATTACCGTTTACTCTGGAGCCATTATTAAGTAAAATAAATATCTGGACATAGCACTGTGATTCTTTCACAGTCAATCCAATAACTGTGAAAGCTACTAAATGCCTAATAGGAGTTAGCAAAGACAGAGAGGATGTACTCATAACTAGGTAATTCACACCCTCAAAAGGGAAGCATGGGATAGTATGAGATTTTCACCCTGCTATTAGAACAAGGGCACTGAAACTATGGACTACTATGCAATGGTATATGTTCACTACTCACTTTTACTCACTTACCTTTTAATTACTTTCTAAGTTCTATGAGGGAAAGACTGTTCAAACAGTAAAGTAATAGCAACCAAACATATACACAACAATCACCACATCCCTGAAAAGAACTTGATTTCTCATATCTGAGCTGTGGCCATCTGCAGAAAAAACAGACATCATACTCAGGCACACAAATGTTTAAAATGTATTATTATTTTATACATTTGTAAAGCTCTTAAAATATATGTTTCCTCAAACATTTACCTTTCTTGATGGCAAAAACATTCATTATTCATTCCATTATTCATTCTTCTAGCACTTTCAAATATATAGTGCATTATTATTATCCATATCCACGGACATCAGAACTTCTTGATTCTATGTAACTAACTTAGTACCCATTGAGCAAAAGTTCTCCGATTCTCCCCACCACACACATTATTTTCCTGACCCTCTGGTTATGATCATTCTCTCAATTTCTCCAAGGTCAACTATTGCAGACTACACATATGAGTGAAACCTTGTGGTACTTAAGTTCCTGAGTCTAACTTATTGCATGTGGCATAATGTTGTTCTAAATGACAAAATATCACTGTTTAGGACTGAGCTATATTCTCTGGTGCCTCTGTAGCAAGATTATTTTTACCCATGTATGAGTTGATGAATAATCTGTTGTTAATAATTCTTTGACCATTGTGAATAGAGCTGCATAAACACAAATGCACAATTCTCTCTTTTCTGTATTAAATTTGAAAATGAGATTGCTAGATGATATGGTGGTTTGTTTTTAAAGTTTTTGAGGAATCTCCATACGTTAATAATCATATTTTATTTAAGAACAATTTTTCTGGCTCACCAAAGGAAACGTAAAGTTTATATAATCTTCTGTATGTGATGCTCAGAACCAGATATTATGCTTAGTAATTTCTGGAATTTAATTTTTGAGTAAACTATCTCAAATCATAAACCTTCCCTGAGCATAATGTTTTCTTCATACTTAGGTAGGAAATATCTTAACACAGCTTGAGAAAATTTTCCTAACAACTTTATTATTTGAAATATATACATGAAATTTGAAATATATTCGTGCACAGAAGAATTATTATATGGTGGCTATAACTAGATTTTTCTCCCCTTTTCCTTTCTTTAAAATTTGGATGGAAAAAGAAAAATCCTGAAAGATATACTTCTTTTTTCTGTATAATACTTTGCCCATTAAACTGGAAACCATGCTATTAAAAGATAATAATGACTAACAGTTATTAGAATAGCCAATGGCTATCTATCACCTGAATTGTCTATCTAAAAGAGCTCTAATGAAGCTCTTGTTCTGGGCTATTTTAATCAAAGGGAATAATCTTTCAGAAGTCTAAGAATATAAAGTGATTAGATGCCTTCTCATTTGACAAAAAGAAATTTCCATATGATGGAGACATACAGCTATTATTCATATTTCTTTTTTTAAAATAAGTTTTATTGTGAAAATACTGAGGGGTTATAATCACATGCGCAAGGTAATGTGTACATTTCTTATCAAGCATTGTTGTCTCTTCTGTTTTTCCCCTACCATCCCTTCCCTCCCATCTTCACAACTACATTCAGCACTTTGACATAGCATCTTGTACATCTCATTGTTGCAATGGGTCAGTCTGTATCCCTATTTAAACAATTTGTTTTTCCCTTCTGCTCCCCAAATTATACCAACATCAAATACAGTGAAAACAGTGGTTATACCATGGGAGAGGGACATACAAAGCAACAAAAAATCACGCAGTACCTTATAAATATGTTATAAACAATAGCAAGAAAGAAAAAATAAAACACTTGTGTCCTTGAGGTTCATTTTGCTTAACATTATCTTATCTGACTTTTTCTGCTTGTCTCAGATATATAATAGTTAGTGCAAATAAGGGAAACCATGAAACTTATGTTTCTTTGGGCCTGGCTTACTTCACTTAGTATAATTTTTTCCAAGTCTTTCCATTTCCTAACAAATGGGGTAATGTCATTCTTTCTGATGGTGGTATAGAATTCTATTTCTTTTTAAGATTTGTGTCATTGATATCATTTACACAAACAAGAATCTGACTTAGAGGTCAATATGTAATGTGAGTTTTAGTTTAAATAAACATGTCCAAGCCTTTGTTACTAAACTACCCCATACACATAATAAAGTTTAGTTCAAGGATAAGAGTAGAAAGCTGTAAGTATCAAACACAAGTTAATGATCATATCTTACCTTTACTTTTTCCTTTGCACTCAAGCTGTACTTCAAACATACTATAGCACCATTTCATAGAAAGGCAAGAAATATATTAATGAATGTATCAGTGATGGCCCTGCTTGTAAAACACAGATGCTTTTACTATTCTAAATAGAAGTAAATTTCGTACAAAAATTAGTTATATATTTTGTTTGGTTGAGTGGAAGAGTAATTTCAGTATCCAGAGTCAAGACTTATGCATTTGCTATTGAGGTCATCACCAATTCTACTGGAACCCGCAACTTTTGGTCATCTCCACTCTTGCTTCCAGACACTGATGGAGGTCATAGTCAGCCACCATCACCTATAGTTGCTAGAGTCAGAAATAGAACAATGTCTACCTCTGATGCCCATGCAATCCCACTGGCTTCCTACTGGCAGAATATAATATGAACCATCCACAATGAGAGTTTGGGGAATATGGTTTGCAGACTCCTGCTAAATCAATGTGGAGGAAGACGCAAAAGGAGAGGAGTGAATAAATCAAGCACTAGCAAATACTATCCAAAGAACAATATATCATGTTAATTGTCATGCCAAAACCAGGAAGCTAGTAATAAGACTGCTTCTAAAAGATACTTGACTTATCTCCCCCCTCTATTCCAAAATCACATAAGGTTATCAGAAAAGATGAAATAGAATGGAAAATAAGAAATGATTATATGATCATTAATTTCATATTATCAATGTAATTGGATCGGGACGTGACCAGATATTTAGTTATATACTATTTTGAGTGTCTTACTTTTTTGGACATGATGAACATTTGAATCAATATGCTGAAGCACATAATCTTACCTTAACGGTAAACCCTCCCTCCAGTTGTTAAAGGCAGAGAAAAAGAATTTTCTATCTCTGCTTGACTAACTTTGAACTGAGATACGTATTTTCTCTTGCCTTGGGATATAGGCTTGGAATGAAACTAGAAGTTAAACCATCAGCTCTTCTGTGTCTTCAATTAGCTGATAGCATATCTTGTGACATCTTAGTCTCCATATTCATGTGAGTTATCATATATATATATATATATCACAAATTTGATACATAGATATATATAACCTATACATGGCAAATATTGATGTGCCATGTAATAGTAGTAAAGTATGGGTGTATATAGCTATATACATGTATATACATACACACATGCAGATATATGTGTACATATAGTTAGATAGCTACATATATGTGTATATATACACATTTTTGCATATGAGTATCCTGTTGGTCATGCTTCTCTCGACAACCCTGAGGAATACAGAATATATCAGCAGATTAGAAATTTTGGTTAGTCCTTAGGAGAAAGAACATAAAACTATCACATTAATGAGTAATTCCTTAGAGAGAAAACTTTGTCATGGAGGTATTGAGTATACATGAGTTATTCATGCTGTGGAAAACAGCTATCTTAGAGTTAGTTACTAACAGGTTCATTCCTGAAATGAGCCATAATTCTGAAGAATGAGCTGTCGTTGAAACATCTGATAATGATTTTCTTTGGAACAGCTTGGATGAGTTGTTTTTTTCATCTCCTGCATAAAGAAAACAAAACAGTAACTCAGCATGACTTTATAAAACTTACAGAGTATATAGCAAGAAACTCTATATTTGCAAGAAACTCTATATTTGACGTTGTCATTTAAGTGTTATACATTTTTTGAAAAACAATATATAGCCTGTCCTGTGGCTTGAACTCAGGGCTTGGGCACTTAACTTCTTCAGCTCAAGGCTAGTGCTCTACCACTTGAGCCACAGCTCCATTTCTGACTTTTTCTGTTTATGTGGTACTGAGGAATCGAACCCAGGGCTTCATGCATGTTAGGCAAGCACTCTACCATTAAGCCACCTTCCCAGCCCAAAATATATTTTTATTTTAAGGAGTGGTACAAAGGAGTTTCCATTCAACAGAGCAGTTTAAAGTGTTATTAAAGTGCAGAGTTTAATAACACTGGATTGCATATTGTTCTTTACTATCATAATCAAACTATTTGGTTTTTGCAAATGCAAACACACTGCAAATAGTGCATATTGATTTTCTATGTGTCAAATAATAAAACTTCATTAGAGCTAAAGAAATGAATGCAAAAACGAATTTGGGTAAAGGAAAAGCAAAAGTATATAACAAATTGAAGTGAGAGGGAGAGAGAGATGGAAGAAGTAGATAAAATTGTTAAGAGTTCAAGTAGCATGTCAGTATATCTTTCTTGGTCATCTCACTATTTCCCATACCTTTAGTTCTCACTTTTAAACCTTAAAACAGTCTCACCAATTTACTTTTCACTAGATGTACATTGTTTAGCTTTCCCACTAAGAGTCAGAGTCCAGAACTTCCTTTTTGTGAGAGTCCCAGTTGTCTGAAGGTCTCAAACAAAGTTCTAACTACATTAAGCAAAGTAGAACACATAGAAACTTAAATAACTCTTTAGAAAAGCAAAGTCTTTTTGTTTAAAGCTGAAAGAGCTGAAAGTGCACCCTACATGAATCTATAAGGAAAATTAATGCCTGAATGTGGAGAACTTCGAGCTTCTGAGACACTTGGTACTCCCACATAGTGGAAATTAATGTCAGTTCATTTGGGCTGATTGTCTTGTCCCCATGGGTAGAAGTAGGCTTGGAAACGTGGGATGAAGACATTTCCCAGTGTCTCACAGTTACCCAACCAGTTGTGTATAAAGCCTCTTTTATGCTGACACAGTTGAAATATGACAGGCTTCTGATAGGCTTAAATGCTATCCCTATCTTGTGAGCTCTAGGATCTGAGCCAGGGTAGGGGAGATATGGGAAGTGTGGATAGGGATGTTCCCGCATATTATAAAGAACTCTAGCTTTGTGATCTGGCCATCCCAGCTCTGTGTCAGCATAAGCACATACCTTTGACCTCAGCGCTTCTCAGAACACATAGAATAATGACAACTAGCTTAGAGAGCTCAGGATGTAGTTTCCATTTAATTTGGCCTTCTGCTCAACTGGGAATTAAACAAACAAAACCAAAACTATTTGGAAGCAGAGGGTAGAACTAATACTTATTGACAATTGTGGACAGTGTACTTGATATTTAAAACATGTTATTATCTTTCTTAAAATGTAATGAGATACGGATTATTATTTTTGTATATTTTTTATTGTAAAACTACTGTACAGAGGAGTTACAGTTCCATGAGCAAGGTAATGAGTACATTTCCTATTGAGTATTGTTACATCCTGATGTGGATTATTTTTATATGAGCTAAAGAGACTTAGAAAGACAAAATAAATTAAACAAAACTATGAATTTAGAGTGTGTAAAAACCCTCTCCATTTATTTATTTATTTATTTTATTTGAGACAGGGTCTCCTTTTGAGTCCTGGTTGGTCTTGAACTTGAGATCTTCTTCCCTCAGCCTCCCAAGTACTTTGATCACAGGTATGCCCCACCCTGCTTGCTTCACCTAAGATGTTCACAGCATGAAGTTCTATTTCCTTCTACATGTAGATTTAAAATAACCCAACATATTTGATTTTTGATTAAGTAAACATTTTTGAGCAATTGGTTAACTGGCCATTTTTTGGCTCACCGTGAAAGATAAAAGAAAAGGTGAGTTCTATGTACCAATGCCTTCAAAAATCATGCAGTAGAATTATTAATAAACAATGAGAAAATATGGAATATTCATTTTTTATGGCACCAAGGTAACTAAGTAGCAGGAGCCAGTGCTAATGCCTGGGGGTTAAAAGAGACTACCAAAATAACTTCAGGCAGAAGGCAATTTTAGTAGCTTCTCCGTGACAAAGATGACCAGGTGGAGCAAAGAATATTCATTGGAAAGGAAACATGAAGGCAGATGGTATGTTTAAGCTGCTTCCAGTGGTTCTCAGCCATCAGAATAAAAGGGCCTATGGGACAATAATGAAAACTAAGCCTAGTATGGTGTGGATAAAGCCATTACACATGTGCAATGCCAACTTCTAAGTTGTGTGGATGACTGATACTGAAAAATAAATTAAAATGTAAGGACACCAGATTTCTATTTAAAACATTCTATTCAAAATTGAGGATTGTAATAGAGGGCCCCAAGTCTGACGGTGGTATCTGTGTGTTTGCAAGAGTACTTTGAACATTTTTAGTCATCTGTAGGAACCTTGGTATCTTTGGAAAATGTCACAGATGACACTAGTTTGAATCTCATTATCTCCCAGCCATACCCTAAAAGGTTAAAAAAATTAAAATTCAGTTACTGACTTTAGTGCCTAATATTTGCCATTCTAATAAGTAAGCAATGTAGAAATGGTCTGTGTTTTCAATAACATAGAATTTATTTCTCATTTCAAAAAGATTAGCTCCTATTATTTCTCCTCATCCTCAGTTAGTTCTATAAAAGTCTCACTCTTTATCTGATCTATCCCTAATAAAAAGCTGAGTAGCTACAAAGTTTCTGCCTGGAAGTCCAAAAAGCTTGGCATCATTTTGAGGACATTCTTACTGAAGTCATGTGAATTGTATATTCTGCTTCATTGTATCTCGAGTCTAAAAAATTTTACAGTAATATTATAAAGGCCTTCATTTTCTCTAAAACAGTTAAATAAATTTGAAATGCTAGGAAAGTACCACACGTTTGTCACATAAATTCTCATTGCTTCTCTGACATATCCCAAGAATATGAAGAGTTTTCTGTAGACTCCAATGCTTCTTTAGCCATAAGGAGGTAAGCCTGTAATTTAGGAAACTGACAAATAGAGCCTGGTATATGTCAATATGATGTAGGTATTATTTTTCAAACTTTAATGGTCAGAAGACTTTTAATCACATTCAGGATTAATCTATGCAGATTATTTTAATTTTAAATGTTCAAGGAATTGACATTAAAAATGTAAATATATATGACTTTGTATCCTGAGACACTGTAGATTCTTGACAGCACATGGTCTACAATGACTATTATCTTGCACTCCATTGTCTAGTATATAGTTATGAAGTTACCTTGGTCCTACAACCTTTCAACTTTTAATGCAGCACAGTTAGAACCAGTCCCCAAGCAAAGTAGCTATCATGTTTATGTCCTTTAGATCATGAGTGTTAATGTATTATATAGAGACTACAGCTGCTAAGAGTAGATCTGAATTTTACTATGAAATCGAATTTGTACTGAAAGAACATTTGAAAGCATTCAAAACTATAAATATAAAATGGTGCTGAAGTGGAAATAAGCAAAGAAAAAAAGAGTAAAATAATGTTAAAATAAATTGTGATGTGATGTCTTTGAAAACTTGTTAATCTGAGCCTTTCCAAAATCATTTAGTCATCCATTTAAAAAGAGTGAGAGAACCGGTAGTTATTATACACACCCACTCTTTATCAGAAAGAGCCAATCATGAGATATAAATATTTTTTTTCTTTTTCAAAGTCTTATTGAAGTAAGTTAAATACAGAGTAGAACGAAAATGTTTTGGAACTCTTTCAAGTCTTATGATTAGGCTTTCTCCACCAGCACTAAAACCAGCTTGCAATGCTATGTAGACTTGGCAATATTTACTTCCTTTGGATCTGTCTGTTCACATCTTACCACAAGTCGAAACTCCAGAGTCAAGGCACCTCATCCTTAGAGGTCAAAAGTGGGAGAGAGCAGATAACTGGAAGGTAGACATTTGTCACACGGTGTGCTAATAAGGTTTTGGAAGAGAAGAACATCACAGTACTCTCCCAACTTATATCCTATAACCTTAACTCATATTGGATAACCCACCATGAACTTCCTGTGCCCTTACTCCTCTGGATCCAATATGACTTGCTTCACTTCAAGAACTAGAGGTACAAATGCATCACTCCAATCCAATACTGCTAAGGGAATGTCACTGGCTCAAGGAAATGGTCACCAAACCATGAGAATCCCAATCCAAAAGATTATCCACTAAGTGTGCACTTTCACATCAGCTTCCCAGAATCAAATGGACTTAAATTAAAATAAAATGAATATCTAAATGTCTTCTATACATTAACAAACAGACTCGGACACAAGAGTCAAGAAGTCATTTATCCCAGTGTTGCCTTCGTTTTTTGAAAATTGTGCTAAGTATTGAAAAGAGATAAATATCAAGAGATGGCAAATAGAGACTGCATTCTCTAGGAACTTGCAATATCTGGTTTTATTCTGGGCAACGTACACAGCCCCAAAGGTATTGAGTCATGTTAACTAAATTACTAGCAAGTTAAGAAATGTAAAAATTACAGCTTAGTTGGTCACACCCAAATGGTCTGTCTTGGAAGTGAAATCTTGTTATTGCATGACTAAGAAACCTTGCAGTTCAAGGACATGTGGCTTCAAGTTATGTACCTTTTAAATAAAATTGACAGGCAGTGATACATTGCTCAATAGGCTTCTTTCTTTGGCCTTCTTGCTCTAGCAAGGAAACCTTTAATATGAAATCACATTCATTTTTCAAATGCCAGAATAGAGATGTGGTAGCTATTTCTTGAATGGCTGGTGTTGGTCCCCTCTTTTTATGGCATCAACTGTCCATCATTTGGGCATGAAAAGTCTGCAGGAAATGGGGACATGGTGCTTTTACACTAACATTTTAGGCTACTTCAGAATCAATTACAGTTTAAGCCCTAAAGTATAGTTTCCTGGTTACTTTTAGGCCTTGCTGGGTTTTGTTGAACTTTGTGGAATCATTTCAGTCCTGCAATGTCAAAGGCAGTAGAAAAATAAGTCTTACCCAGTTGCTCATTGCAGCATTAGGAGGAACTGTTGGTGAATTCTCATATTAGCCACAGAGAGACTTCGGTTCTAGATCTAACAGTGTGACCATGAACAAGCCAGTGTCCATCTCTATTGAATAATGAAACAGAGGAATAAACCACTTCAAACATCTTTTCACATAAAATTTCCAGTATCCTATTAAAAGCTTGTGTTTTGGAAAGGAAACAATCAAAAACAATGAGGAAATGATCATGACTTTCCTGGAAACTTCATTGTTTTACTGAGTTCTTTCAGTACTTCACTGATGCAAATTTCAGTGTTTTCATGTTTTAGATGAAGAAAGAGTCTTGGAGGTTTAGAGAAAGCAGCCCTGTGTCTATTGAACAGGAAGCAGAACAGAAATCCTACCCCACTAAGAAAGAGGAAGATGGAAGGTATACAGTAGTCATTGGTCTGTAAAAAATATGAAAACTTTCAATAACTTTTCCTTCCTTCCTTCCTTCCTTCTTTGTTTCCTTCCTTCCTTCCTTCTTTCCTTCCTTCCTTCCTTCCTTCCTTCTTTGTTTCCTTCCTTCCTTCCTTCTTTCCTTTCTCTTTCTTGCTTTCTTTCCCCCTTTCTCTCCCCCTTTCTTTCTTTCTTTCTTTCCCTTCTTTCCCTTTCCTTTTTTTCCTTTTTCCCTCCCTTCCTCCCCCACTCCCTCTGTCCTTTACAAATTCTGTGATGACTTAAAGATTTTGTGGAAGGATCAAGATACTTCTGTGAAAAAGAACATCATAGCAATTGAGATGAATTATAAAGAACATTTGAGAGGAAGAGATGACAGAAAACTTCAGTTGAAGTAAGTTGCTGGAATAAAAACAAAAAGCAAAGTATTTTGTGGAGTAGCATGGAATATTATTTGACTAGAGCAGAGGAAATGTATTGGAAAAAGAACTCAAATCTCTGGAGAGGCAATTGGGGTATTGTTATAAAGGATAACAGATGAAAATATGTATCTAAATAAACAGGTAGATACTAGAATGAGAATTATGTGATGACAAAAAGTGTGGTCTAACAGCTCAGTGCATGGTAAATTTGGATAGGAAAGAAATTATAAGTAGGAAAATTCCATCTAAGGAAGCCACAATGCTTTAGCCAGTCCCAGTATTGCAGGAAGTTATAAGATGCTGGTAGCTCATGCAACTGATAGGATGCTAACACATCAAGGATAAAAATACAAATAGGCTTTCATTGTCATCAAAAGATAAATATGAGGTGTTGGCAGGAGAAGTTTAGTTTTGAGCTTGCTAAATTAAATGTGTCAGTGGCACATCCAAGTAAAGAAAGATATCATCAGTCCCCTTCACCTTCTAAGATAATGTTCAGAAGTCATTCCCTGACTTCCTCATCTTCTAAACAAGAGAACTGATTATCAAGTGTTTGTTTCAAAATGAAAAAAGTTAGGAAGATATTTCAGGAATCTGTTAATAGAAATTTAAGGAGTTAGCGGATATTTAGGAGTTACTAGATATTTAAGGAGTGATGCTCATAGTTGGCTAGAACACAGCAATCACTCAATTGATCAAGAAATTCAGAAAGAGGCTACATGACAAGGATCTGTTTCATTAGTCAGTATGAGGAATGTGTAACTGTCGCTCATCGGCAAACTGTTGTGTCTGCTTTGTGTTAAGTATCATGCTAAGCACTGTGCCACACCCTTAGAGAGACATGAACAACACAGTCCCCTTGTGTCTGGGGAAGACAACGCTCTAATTCAGATGGAAGTACAAGGCCTTGGGAACAGACCTCACTGGGTGACTGAAATCCAAGGTGTAAGAATGAAGAAAAAAAAAAGAATGATCTGGAGCTCTCAGCATTAATCATGGAAAAATCACTCAAACTGTGCTCAGTCCAAAATCAGACCCAAGGAGAAATTGTATTATGTCATAATATCAAAGCCAAGGTTTATAACTTTATAAAGACATCCTGTCCAGGATCTTATTGTCAGAAGGTGGGAGTAAACTATGTTTTCTTCTTTCCTGCATTTATTTTTGGGAGAGTTGTTACTATTAAGCATCTTCTGATGATAGGCAATAGATAGATAGATAGATAGATAGATAGATAGATAGATAGATAGATAGATAGATAGATTCACATTAGCAACCTAAAATTAATAGAATTAATACTATGTTATCTGTTATGTCTATATTTTAAGGGCTGCTACATTGTTTCAATTAGACATTGATATCTTTAAAGCAGATGTTAAAAAAGAATTATAATCAAATTTGGTTGATGACTAATGAATGTTACTTTAAAGTAAGAACTTAAAAATGTGTTCCTTTGACAGATTTGACTATGATATGCAATTGTCTTCAAAATATATTTATTATAAAAAGTCTTATTTTAAAAGTGAAATATTTACTTTGTTAGACTGAAAGTTAATAATTCTAAGGACTTACAATTTCACAAAAACAAATACCAGGAAGCTGGAACTTGAAAAGTCTAAGTGGGAGGAGAGTGAGATCAAGAAAAGGGGGTAGATGAATGAAGAGAAGAAGATGAGTCATATTATTTAATGTATATATGTAAAAATTAAATGGAAAATTGAAGGGATGGGTGAGGTTGGGGGAGATGAGAGAAATTGAAGGGAGACGTGACATTGATCAAGAAGCATTGCATTCATAAACTGGCATGTTGAATTGAAACTCCTTTGTACAACCATTTAAAGATAATTTTTTAAAGATAATTTAAAAAAATATAAAAGAGTCAAACATCTATGGAAGATTTAGGACAGATTCCAGAATAATATTCAGCTCTACTGTTTAGTTTTCCATGATCCTCATCACATCTGAAAGAAATAAAAATGACAATATAGATTTTTTTTAAAAGAAGAAAAATTCTCATCAGTGACCACATAGGCACTCTTCCTGTCTTTTGATATTTACTCTGACCTATTTCCATGCAGAGGAAGAAGAGCCTGTCCATTTTAATTTGGAACTTTTGCTTTGACAGCTGGGATTTGCGTTCTTTTTTGTTGTATGTGAAGCAGTATGCTATTATTCCCAGGGGCTCTACAACGAGATGGATCTTGCCTCCTCCACAACTCAGCCTCTCAAAGGGCCAAGGCAGGGGTAGAGGAAAAACACCCCCACAACATCCCTGCAGTGAGGCGCAAGTAGGAAGCCATGCTTTCTCCCTGGACAAAGCTTTTCATGGCATCCACATTTTAAGATATACACAGATGGTGCCACAAAGACCTGAATAGGGCATTCTTCACAGTGCCACAATGCACTGCTTTCAAAAGCAGTTTTTCCAATTTTCTGCAGGTCAAGAAATGTTTGTGCCAGAAACACCTACTCACACTCTTACATAGAGAGAAGAGCACACAGCCCAGCTCCTTCATCAAACATTCGAAAGCACTTTTAAAAAACCATACTAATGATTCATTTTCTGCACTGGAAAAAAAAATCCAACCTAACAAAGGTCAGTGTCAAAATATCAAGGTAAGCCTGCCAAACACAAAAATCTGTCTGTACCAGGAAACAACTTTATCTTCTCACAGAAGGGTTTATAGCTACAGAATAGCTCCAAGGTCACCCAGAGGCAAAGAAAAGGAATGATGTTATTCTTATTTTTTTAACAACTGCAAAGAAATCACAATAACTTATGCCTAGAATTCAGTTCATTCAGTTTAACAAGAGGTGTCAAAGGACACAGCAGCTTAATTTTGGCCACAAAGCAATAATAGTCTCTTCCTCTCAGTACTCTGGAGATTTCCTTATGGGTGAGTGGCCCACAAATTCTGCAGTATTACAGACAACATTAAAAAAATACTTTGCCATATGAAATAAAAAAAAAACCTAGTCTTTAGTCCTGTACACTAGAATTGAAATTCTATCTGACGTAGGCACCCAATGTGAGATAGTAACTTGAGTGCATCTGGGAATATCAGATTCCTCATTGACACTTTTATATCTCCTGAATCTATCAAACAAATGGCACACACTAAATTCAGCAACTTGGGACAAAATCGATTTGCTGGAAGAAAAGGACCTCACACAATCAGTTGAATCTAGAGATTCATTCTGGGAAACATGAAGAAAGTGAGGGAAATTGGCCTAAGAGATGACAGAAAACTGCTGATCAGAAACCCCTTATGGTTGCCTGCACACTGGACACTAAATGCTGCCACCACAATGCAGCTTCTTTGGGAATGGGAAACAGGCATTTTTGCAAGAATAATTTGATTGGTCATGGATTACTTGCTTCAAGCCAATCAGTAAAAATTCTTCCAGCTCTTCACAGCTATCTCAGAGGTAGGCCTTGACTAGCTTTCCAAACAGGGTCACAGAAACAGAACCCATTCCTTAAGAACAAATTCAGATGCCAGAACCCCCTCCCAAAGTATCATTACTTCCTTTTAATGAGATTCTTTCAGAAATAAAATTAGAAAAGGCATCTAAACTTCATTATCCTTGCTGAGTCCAATTTGCTTTGATATAAAGGGAAGAAAACAAGGGCTATTTGTGTTGAAAAGATAATTAGTATATGCCTAGGATATTCATAGCAGAGATTCTAATAGCTTTGTACATAAGACCACATGAAATGATCTCCACGATATGGAGACAAGAGGGTCGTTTTTGTGGTTGTTTTGTTTTTCGTTTTTCTTTTTTAGTGTGATGCTTGCAATCATTTCTTTTGTCTTTCATTTTTTCCTCCTCTGGTTTATTCCCTGTGGTCACTGTTTCTGAAAATGAGGGTGAGGGTAACAGTGCTCAAAAGGAAATGTACCCATTACCTTACTTATGTAACTGTAACTCTTCTGTACATCATCTTTATGATAAAATTTAATTAAAAAAGAAAAAGATATTAAAAGGAGAACAAAAAGAACAATTATATCTTAGGAAACTGACAGAAATATATATGTATATACATATGTAAATCTGCAGAACACATATGTAGTATGTATATATGCACATATAATGTATAGTCCATATATTGTAAGATGAATCTGAACCTATTAATTGTTGGTCAAATGATATTAAGAATGTTGAAAAGGGTGATGACACCGATCAAGATACACTGGATTCGTAAATAGCTTTATTAAATGGCAAGTCCTTTGTACAATTACTTAAAGATTATAATTTCAAAAATCCAAACAATAAGTAGAAATGGTGCTCTATACTTTAAACTTTACTGGCAAAAGTAACAATCAACTTGGTACCACCTTACATAGATCCTGGTTAGGGAGCTTCTAACATTGAGCAGCAAGTGAAGTTGAGAAGAAAGGCTACCTGTACAACCAAAGACAGAATTGAAGTTAGAGGCACCATGAGAAAGGAAAGATGTGAGGTAGCAGTGCTATCCAAGGCTTAGAAACTATCTGTTCCCTTGGGGGACATGGATTTCTAATACAGAAAAGAGTAGTGTGGGAAAAGAAGTGTTCTGTTCCTATGGCAGCTTGGAGAGAAAGATGATGGACGGTGCTTAAGGACTCCCTAGACAAGAAGTGTACTCACTACCTTACTTATGTCACTGTAGCCCCTCTGTACAGCACCTTGACAATAAAATTTTAAAAAAGAAATATTGAAGAAATATTAAAC
>NW_012267221.1:3232626-3262884 GCF_000151885.1 Dipodomys ordii | reverse complement strand
AAAAAAAAACCTAGTCTTTAGTCCTGTACACTAGAATTGAAATTCTATCTGACGTAGGCACCCAATGTGAGATAGTAACTTGAGTGCATCTGGGAATATCAGATTCCTCATTGACACTTTTATATCTCCTGAATCTATCAAACAAATGGCACACACTAAATTCAGCAACTTGGGACAAAATCGATTTGCTGGAAGAAAAGGACCTCACACAATCAGTTGAATCTAGAGATTCATTCTGGGAATCATGAAGAAAGTGAGGGAAATTGGCCTAAGAGATGACAGAAAACTGCTGATCAGAAACCCCTTATGGTTGCCTGCACACTGGACACTAAATGCTGCCACCACAATGCAGCTTCTTTGGGAATGGGAAACAGGCATTTTTGCAAGAATAATTTGATTGGTCATGGATTACTTGCTTCAAGCCAATCAGTAAAAATTCTTCCAGCTCTTCACAGCTATCTCAGAGGTAGGCCTTGACTAGCTTTCCAAACAGGGTCACAGAAACAGAACCCATTCCTTAAGAACAAATTCAGATGCCAGAACCCCCTCCCAAAGTATCATTACTTCCTTTTAATGAGATTCTTTCAGAAATAAAATTAGAAAAGGCATCTAAACTTCATTATCCTTGCTGAGTCCAATTTGCTTTGATATAAAGGGAAGAAAACAAGGGCTATTTGTGTTGAAAAGATAATTAGTATATGCCTAGGATATTCATAGCAGAGATTCTAATAGCTTTGTACATAAGACCACATGAAATGATCTCCACGATATGGAGACAAGAGGGTCGTTTTTGTGGTTGTTTTGTTTTTCGTTTTTCTTTTTTAGTGTGATGCTTGCAATCATTTCTTTTGTCTTTCATTTTTTCCTCCTCTGGTTTATTCCCTGTGGTCACTGTTTCTGAAAATGAGGGTGAGGGTAACAGTGCTCAAAAGGAAATGTACCCATTACCTTACTTATGTAACTGTAACTCTTCTGTACATCATCTTTATGATAAAATTTAATTAAAAAAGAAAAAGATATTAAAAGGAGAACAAAAAGAACAATTATATCTTAGGAAACTGACAGAAATATATATGTATATACATATGTAAATCTGCAGAACACATATGTAGTATGTATATATGCACATATAATGTATAGTCCATATATTGTAAGATGAATCTGAACCTATTAATTGTTGGTCAAATGATATTAAGAATGTTGAAAAGGGTGATGACACCGATCAAGATACACTGGATTCGTAAATAGCTTTATTAAATGGCAAGTCCTTTGTACAATTACTTAAAGATTATAATTTCAAAAATCCAAACAATAAGTAGAAATGGTGCTCTATACTTTAAACTTTACTGGCAAAAGTAACAATCAACTTGGTACCACCTTACATAGATCCTGGTTAGGGAGCTTCTAACATTGAGCAGCAAGTGAAGTTGAGAAGAAAGGCTACCTGTACAACCAAAGACAGAATTGAAGTTAGAGGCACCATGAGAAAGGAAAGATGTGAGGTAGCAGTGCTATCCAAGGCTTAGAAACTATCTGTTCCCTTGGGGGACATGGATTTCTAATACAGAAAAGAGTAGTGTGGGAAAAGAAGTGTTCTGTTCCTATGGCAGCTTGGAGAGAAAGATGATGGACGGTGCTTAAGGACTCCCTAGACAAGAAGTGTACTCACTACCTTACTTATGTCACTGTAGCCCCTCTGTACAGCACCTTGACAATAAAATTTTAAAAAAGAAATATTGAAGAAATATTAAACGATTGAAGAAAAAAAAGAGATGTGTGAGAGCTGCAAGGAACAGCTGAAGTAAGGAGGCCAGGTCTGGCCAGCACCATATTGGCCACATGGTGGATTGTAGGGTCTGGCATCTTGTCTTCATGCTGGGAGAAGAACCCCCCGTCCCCTCCCCAATCACCTGCTTCCCAGATAATGGGAGTACCTGGATCCCTGGAGGCAGGGGTGGGCACTTGGCTGATAGGTTACTGAATCTGTCAGTTCAGTGCATGGGACTAGGGACTAGGAATTTCCTGTGGATATTCCTCCCGTGCCGACCTATTTGGCCCAGACCAGCTTAGCTGCCATTATGCCATTCGATGTGCATCTCCGAGATCCTGTCCAGTGTCCTGTCTCCTGGGTCATCTTTGGTCATCATGGCATCCCAATTCAGCTCTCCATGGGAGTTAAAAAGGATTTTTTGTATTGTTTTTGTTCTTTCTTTCCTCTTTAGCATGTTTCCTAGTTGTGTTCTGTGTATTTTCATGCTGCAGGCCTTTGTAACAATGGGAGGCCTGCAGCCTGTTAACTGTATCATAAAGGCTCTAATAGTCTATATTTTAAAGTGTGGCTTCTGGGATGATTCACCTTACAACACAGGGAGCAGGTCAGAAGAAACCCAGATAAAATCCCATATGGCCAAACATGAGCAACAGCCAAAGATCATGCCATGGACCCTTTAGAAAAGTAACTCATTATGATAGTCATTAAAGAGAAGACAATGAGAATTAAGACATGAATCAAGGGAAGAAAATCAGACATTTTGAAAAATTTCAGGGATCATCAATTATAATCTCAAGGTTACATGGTAAAGTACAGCCTGGCATACAGGCATTAAGAATTGGAATCAACATAGTGTCTTGTACATCTCATTGTTACAATGGGTCAAACCTGTATCTTTGTTCCAGCATTTTGTTATTTGCAGGGTATGGGAATCAATTACAGTGAAAATAGGGGTTATACCATGGAGAAAGAACACACAAAAGAAAGAAAAAAATCAAATAGTACATTATAAGTACATTAAAAACAAGAACAACAGAGATAAAAACTTTTGTGCCCCTATCTTTACAACGGGGAGGCTGGGGGAAGGGAAGAGTTGGGGAGGTAGGGAAGGAAGGGATGGTAGGGGAAAAACAAAGGAGGGGGTAACAATGCTCCATAGGAAATATACTCATTACCTTGCTCATGTAACTGTAACCCCTCTGTACAGTATCTTTACAATAAAAATATATTTAAAAAGAACTGGAATAATTGGGAAGCAGAGTGTTTCTAATATATTCAAGAAATACTGACTTCTTTTGATGTAACTGTAACCCGTCTGTACAGTATCTTTACAATAAAAATATATTTAAAAAGAACTTGAATAATTGGGAAGCAGAGTGTTTCTAATATATTGAAGAAATATTGACTTCTTTTGATTTATGCATACTCACAACTTAACAAAACTTTCAATAGACTATAAGAAATGTATTTCTATGTTTTTAGTTTGAAAGAATCCCAATGTGGGCTGGGCACTAGTGGCTTATATCTATAATCCTGCTCAGGAGGCTGAGATCTGAAGATCACAGTTGGAAGCCAGCTCAGGCATGAAAGCCTGGAGATTCTTATCCTCAATCTGCTATCTCCCAAAAAATTGAAAGTGGAGCTGTGACTCAAATAATAAAGAGCTAGGCTTGAGATATAAAAGCTCAGAGACAGTATTTAGGTCCTATGTTTAGACCCAGGACCAGTACACACACACAAACACACACACACACACACACACCACAATCAGAAAGTATTGAAAGAGTACCAAAGAACTCTTGTATACTTTCATCTGAATTCATAAATTATTTCAGTTGTGCCACATTTGAACTATCTCATCAATCTTCTGTCTATCTCTCCAGCCATCCTTTTGCTGAATCATTTCAAAGTAAGTTTGTATCATGAGGATATTCTGAGTATTTTAAAGATACTTCCTAAGAACAAAATTACAGTGCAATATCAAACACAAGAAATTTGATACCTACAAAAGACTGTTATTTAATAGAACCCATATTCATTGTTTTCAAATGATCTCAACCTTTCACAGTTGTTCTTTTTCTTTCTTTTTTTGTATTAGCATTTAAGGATCACATTTGGTTCTGAACTATTCAGTCTCATCCATCTTTTTTCCTAGAAAAGTGCCTCAGTCATTCTTTCTCCTTATAAATACGCTTTGAGAAGACACTCTTCATTTGAGTTTATCTAAATAGCTTTGATAATTATGTTCGAACTGTGCATTGATGGCAAGAAGAATGTCATGTAAACGGTGCTCCTGTTCTCAGCAGACAGCATCGGGAGACTCGCATGTTGGGGTTATCCCAGATTATCCCAACCTGTGCCTGGTGAGGCCTCCCTCATCCATGCTTATGTGATATCAGTCAACATTACTGTAATAAAGTTACCTTTTCTTCTTTTCAGTGGATCCTCCCTAGGGAAATCCTGACACTATGCAAAAACTGCTTCCCATCAGTGTCTCAACCGTGAGTTTTAGCACCAATGAGTCTTGAGTGCATTCATATTCCTGTAAGCATGATAAACACCATTACACAGTCTGTCTGTGTCTGTTTGAAATATTGATATTTATTAATTGGCTCTCAATTTTCATAAAGAACTTTCTTCTTCAAATGTGTACTGATGTACTATTTGTACATCCATACATTATTATTTTAGTCAAGGTGTTATTCGTTATTGTAAGTAGGATGTTATATTTTGCATATTAAGTTATAAGGAAATATATTTGTGTCTTGAGAAGTAATAAGAAAATTAAGTGTGGAGATATTGTTGTGTTTTAAATGTATTCTGAATAGAATATGATACGTCTGGGGTGTGATCAGAAAGCAAAGTGACTGGACCAAGCGCTGCAAGAACTGAATGCCTTTTCTAGAATGCAGGAAGTGTTGCACACTGGGTCATAACATGCAGGCTGTGAATGTAGTGCTGTTCAGCCTTTCAGTGATTTTTCCATAGAGTCTAGTTCCCATATGTTGTAAGGAGAAGCATGGACATGCAGAAATATTCATTAATGCTCCCATCAGATGAGGAAGGGAGTGTTCCATCTGCTGGATGGACCACACCCAGCATCTTATACTGCCACTCAGGATGTAGGTCACCAGACCACTTTTGGTTGCCAGAGAAATAGCTACAAATGAAAAAGTAACAAACTAAAGAAAAAGAAAATAAATTTAGAAGTAAAGCCAAAGACAAGAGGCCCCTCACAAAGTCAAGAAGACAGGAGGGAAAAAAAGCCACAGGAAAAGAACTCATTTTTTAAAAGATCCGCATAAATGTTATATAAAATAAATTAATAAGTAGATATGTAAATCACCAAAAAAGATCAGCAAATAGTAAAAACAAACAAACAGAAACAGAAAGGACACAATAAACTACCCTGGAGGCTGGTGAGAATAAAGGCCATGGAATACTTTCAAAATAGAGGGTTGGCCTTTCCTGAGTCCTGCAGATAAGGAGGGAACCCAGAGTTGCTTTTGTGACTCAAGAGAGGAAGAGCTGGCTGACTGCACACAAGCGTAAGTGCCTTTAAAGCCAATGGTGAACCAGAGAATCTTGAGGATCAAAAGATAATTTATTTTTTCAAATGAGCATGCAAATAAGAAAGTGCTCTGTGAAGTTCCATAATCCAACGTATATGTGGACACAGAATCCAAACCAAAAAGCAGAATAGTACCAGTATGGCAAATGCATTTGTTATGCCCCCTCCCATCACTTTCTCCTTCCTCAGGAAGAAAGGCTTCCTACAACATGGGTGAAGTGGCTTTCATTTTTACTCACATAAATGAAATCAAATTATCATGTCATCATTAGGTCTGCTTCCTTTTACTCCTCATTGTATATGTGAAATTTATCCAGGCTGCTTGCAGAGGTTGAGTTTACAGTTTACAGATTCTTAGTGCGGCATTTATTTCTTTTTTTAAAATTTTCATTGTCAAGGTGATGCACAGAGGGGTTACATTTACATAAATAAGGTAATAAGTAATTTTTGTCAAACTTGTTACCCCATCCCTCATTTTTCCCACTTTCTCAACCCCCCCCTCCACTCCCAGCCCCGAGTTGTACAGATTATTCAGAAGATATTGCCCTGTGAATATCTCTGTTGCCTTGGTTCTCTCTACCCTTATCCTTGGTCTAACCATTCAGGTGTTCCCCTTCCCTTCCCTAATTCAGATAAACGTATATATTATACAGAGGTACCAAATCAAATACAGTGACAACAAGGGATATAGCATAGGGGGCAGAACATATAAAAGAAACAAGAAATAACATAGTACATTAAAAACAGCAACAACAAAGGAAAAACTCTTGTGTCCATGTCTTGGAATTCATTTCGCTTAGCATCATCTTATATGGTATTTCTTAGATGAACATCAATGCAAAACTTCCCAACAAAATTTTGTCCAACTGATTTCAACAATTCTTAAAAAAACATATACTGTGATCAAACAAGATTCATTTCAAGAATGCAAAGCTGGGTCAATATACGCAAGTCAATTAATGTAATTCATCACATCAACAAGAGCAAGGATAAGGACCACATGACCCATTGCAACAAGGATACCCACAGGACAGTATGTTGGAAATGAACTTCACAGCTTTGTGGGGGAGGGAGGAGCAGGGGAGAGAAGGGAGACAACACAAGTGAAGGGGTAACATTGATTGACAAGTAATGTACTCATTGCCTTACTCATGTAACTGCAGCCCCTCTTTTAAAAAAAATAACCATATGGTCATCTCAATAGACACAGAAAAAGTATTTGACAAGATCCAGCACCCCTTCATGATGAAAGCTCTGGAGAAACCAGGAATTCATGGACCATTCCTTAATATAATAAAGGCTGTGTATGACAAACCTACAGCCAGCATTATAGTTAATGGTGATTTCCTTTACATTCAGGAATGAGACAAGGATATCCACTCTTTCCACTTCTATTCAATTTAGTATTAGAATGATTAGCTACAGCAATAAGACAAGATGCAAACATAGAGGAGATCTAAAAAGGGAAAGATGAAGTAAAACTCTCCCCTCTGCAGATGACATGATTGTATATTTAAAGAACCCCAAGGACTCAACTCCCAAGTTACTTGAGCTGATCCAAAACTTTGGTAAAGTAGCAGGGTATAAAATTAACCCTCAAAAATCAACGGTTTTTCTGTATGCCAGTAATGAGTGAGGCTGAAATCAGGAAAGCAACTCCTTTTTTAATAACTCCCCCCACCCAAAATTAAAACTCCTAGGAATCAACTTAATCAAAAAAGTGAAGGACCTCTATGATGAAAACTTCAAAAACCTGAAAAGGGAAATTAAAACAGAACTAAGGAAGTAGACAAGCCTCCCATGCTCTTGGATTGAGAGAAGTAACAAAGTGAAAATGGCAATGCTGCCAAAGGCTATCTACAAATTCAATGCAATACTCATCAATAGCCCAACCTTATTCTTTAATGAAATTGAAGAAGCAATCCAAAAATTCATATGGAACAATAAAAGAGCCTGAATAACAAAAATAATCTTTAACAAAAAGAACAGTACTAGAGGAATATCAGTTCCAAACTTCAAACTATTACAAAGCTATAGTAATCAAAACAGCTTGGTACTGGCACAAGAATAGACCTGAAGACCAATGGAATAGAGCTGAAGACCCAGAAATGAACCCACAGACCTATAGCCACCTGATCTTTGATAAGGGAGCCAACAAACAAGATGGAAGAAAGACAACCTTATCAGTAAATGGTGCTGACGAAATTGGTCAAACAACTGTAGAAAACTAAAGCTAGATCCTTATATATCACCCTGCACCAGAATCAATTACAAATGGATCAAAGACCTCGAGGTAAAAGCAGACACAATGAAAACATTACAGTAAGGAATAGGAGAAACTCTCGGGCTCCTTGGCACAGGCCGAAATTTTCTTAATAATGACTCAGAAACACAACAAATCAAAGAAAGGTTGGACAAATGACATTGCATGAAACTGCAGAGCTTCTGCATGGCAAAGTACATAGCTAGCAAGATCAATAGAAAGCCCACAGATTGGGAGAAGATTTTCACTAACCATGCATTAATTTCTATTATGTGCACTTGCTATGATTTTATTTATTGATTACACTGATGATACTCTACCACTGACTATATTTTATACATTTTTAATGGTTATTTTTGGGAGGAGGGGGTTGTGAGTGTGCCAGTCCTGGAGCTTGAATTCAAGGCCTGGGTATTGTCCTTGAATTTTTTTTTTGGTTCAAGGCTAGTCCTCTACCACTTGAGGCGCAGATCGAATTCCAGCATTTGGGTAGTTAATTGGAGCTAAGGGTCTCATGGACTTTCCTTCTTGGGATGACTTTGAACTGTGATCTTCACATCTCAGCCTCCTGAGTAGCTAGGATTATAGGCATGAGCCACCAGCACCTGGCTATCTTAAACATTTTTAAACACTTGGGTGAATGATAGTAGTTAGCAACGACTTAAGTTGTTTTCTTGAAACTGGAGAAAGAAAAATATTAGGGACAGCATCATTGTACATGAATTGAAATGAATACACTGAGAATAAAATGTAATAATATACTGAAAAGGCAAAGATGACAAAGAAAATAAGCTCTTACTTACCAAGAGATTTTCTTGAATTTTACTTATTTTTTGAAATCCTTATGATCTCATGCAAAAGCCTGACATATAAAAAATAGACTCAAGTAGTATTTCCATTTGAAAAATGCTGTTTCTAAAACCCATTGATTTATAGTATCATTTAATTTCTTAACGAACACAGAGAGACAGAGTCTGAGACAATTTTGGTTGGAAAAAGTGAAGCAATGTGCCCATGATTAAAAGAGAGCTGGAAAGTCTAATCTATTAGGGCCCATGGTTAACTCTGCAAGTCAGCAATGACATACTGGACACATTTGTCTGCTGGAGAAATTAATTACTGGATTTGGATCAAATAAACTTGTTCCATTTACATCATATAAATTTAAATGGCAGTCAATTCTGAGAACTCAAACAATTTTATAAGAAAAACATCTGGAATTGTTTACTTCTGCCTGGTTTTGTGAAGTACAGTGGCTGTTTTCATGTTATGCTCACCGGCCCTGAGCATGTGGCCAGATTCATACTATAGAATTATATTTTAAGGTACTTTACAAACACTGAAAGAGCAACATGTAAGCTAACTTTTATTTATTTATTCATTCATTCATTCATTTTATAAATTAACAGAGCCAATTGTAGCCCATAAGAAAAGTCACATGAAAGAGTAAGAGGAAAAATGAAGAAGTAATGTTGAAAAAGAGAACTCCACATTGTAATGTCCAGGAAGTGCAGTGAGCTCAGCAGGGCCGATCCTTTGTGGGTGGCAGTTTAAGAAAGTGCTCACATAGCTTGCAAGTCCAGTGAAATCAGGATATGTTCAAGTGACAACATGAGCAAAAGTAGAGAAGAATTGAGCAAGGCAGGTATCCATTCACAGGATGATGAATCTGGTCCTCTGCTGAAGCAGACAGGGGATAAGGCCAGCCTTAGGCAGCAATTGCACAATCCAAAACCAAGGAATGATGACAGACCTTGGAATGTGTGGCATTTGTATTACTGTCAGGGTTTATGGTCCAGGCAAGTCTGAGTTTCTGTGAACATGGTAGTGTTGCAGGTACACCCACGGCTTCTGCCTTTGAAAAGTGATCTTCCAATGTGAACATTAATTCCACTTACTACAAGGCTGCATTTAGGACTGAACCTCTCTCTAAGGTTAAATGCTAAGGACACAGTCTTTCACTTCCAGATCCAATGCAGTGCTAGAAGTTTGGCATGATGTTGATGGCAGGATGTGCATTAGAATAAGCACAAACTGAAAATACAAGCAAAGAAGGAGAAATTTAGCTGGAGAAATATTCTCTTCAGAAAGAAAGGCCAACAGTGGTTATGATCTTTAAGTACCTCAGTGGGGATCAAGAAGATTAAGAGGGAGAGCCATGTTAAGGTAGGGAAGCTGAGTAAATGGGGAAAGCAATAAGGAACGCAACCAGTCCAGTAGGAATGGAGATCCACCGACTGGGGAAAGCATGATTATTTACTTGAAATTTTCTCAGATATCTAACATATGATCCATTCAAAAATTTAACTTACAACAAACTATCATTTGCAATTAAAATCAGCATATACCATATTATTTATTTGCCAAAACTGTGGTTTAAATAATAGTTATCATTACTTTGTTTTTGACAGTCCTTGGGTTTGAATGCAGAATCTGGATCCTATCCTTGTGTTTCTTTTGCTCAAGGACAGTGCTCTACCACTTGAGCCAAAATGCTAATTCCGGCTTTTTTTTAAATAAGTTTTTTATTGTGAAAATACTGTACAGAGGGGTTACAGTTACATGAGCAAGGTAATGAGAACATTTCTTATCAAGCATTGTTGCTTCCTCATTTTTTCCCCTACCATCCTTTCCCTCCATCCTCTACAACTACACTCTCTTCCACCACACCTAAATTGTAAAGTTCATTTTTCAACATAGTGTCTTGTATATCTATTTCATTGTTACAATGTGTCAGCCTGTATCCCTATTGAAACATTTTGTTTTTTCCCTTCCCCTCCCCAAATTAGACTGACATCAAATACAGGGAAAACAGGGATTATACCGTGGGGAAGGAACATACAAAGCAACAACAAAAAAAATCACTTTACCTTATAAATACATTAGAAACAATAGCAAGGAAGAAAAAACCACTTGTGTCCCTAACTTGGGGTTCATTTCACTTAACTTCATCTTATCTGTCATATGTACATAGCTTTTGACCTTTTCTACTTGTCCCAGACACGTACATATTATTGCAAATAAGGGAAACATAGGACCTATGTTTCTTTTGGCCTGGCTTACTTCACTTAATGGAAGAAAGATTGCCTCCTCAGTAAGTGGTGCTGGCAAAATTGGTTAATCACATGTAGAAAACTAAAGCTAGATTCTTATATATCACTCTGCACCAGAATCAACTCCAAATGGATCAAAGACCTCAAAATAAAGCATTACAGGATGGAATAGGAGAAACCCTAGGTCTCCTTGGCACAGACCAAAATTTTCTTAATAGAGACAAAGAAACACAACAAATCAAAGAAAGGTTGGACAAATGGGATTGCATGAAGCTGCAGAGGTTCTGCATGGCAAAGGACATTGCTAGCAAGATCAATAGAAAGCCCACGGATTGGGAGAAGACCTTCACTAGCCATAAAACGGATAAGGGTTCTAGCTTTTTCTAAGTGGTTTATTGGAAATAAGCGTTTCACGAAATTTCCTGACAAGGCTATCTTCAAAGCACAATCTTCAGATATCAGCCTCCTGAGTTGCTAGGATTACAAGTATGAGCCACTAGCACCCAGCCATGATTATTATTATAAACTGTAATTTGACATTCTTGCATTGGTTGGACAAGAAAATATTTTTTTAATATTTGAATTTGTTTCTGTGCTATAAACTCAATATTCAAGCTGTGTTACTTTTAATACAAAGCTTTTGTGGTAGTGTTATCTTAAAATACATCTTAGAACATCATCAATGAAAGGAATATCGAAGTTTAGACTTCAAAACTACAATCTATGGAATACAACCTGGGGAGAGTTAAAATTTTATGTGGCGAGCTTACATTTTAATATTGTACAGCAAAAGTCAAAACTTCTCCAAATTTCTGCAGCTACTAATAAAATGGAAACCCATTGATAGTAATATCTCAGTGTTATTGCTCTTCATTACCAGGAGCACAGCTGTTAGAAAGGCTAGAGCTTTCTTCTCCTCAGGTCCTCTGCTGCTCTGCCTTTTAGGAATCTCTCTCTCCTAAGTCTCAGGAAAAAGATCCTTACTGTAGATATTGCTGCTTGGAGGGGCATCTTAAAATATCACACCTAAGCCTTTGAGAAAACAGTGCAGACAGAAAGAAAGATCATTCTCAATGTCTTTTCATCCTACTTGAAGCGAAGCTAGTCTCTTAGACCTTCTCTAGGACATTTTCCCCAAAACAGGTCATAAATCTTCATTCAGGTGTGTTTCTTTCCCCTCAATCCCAGAGAAAAAGAATACCCATATCTCTGAAGACACAGGGTCTCAAGGAGATTCTCAATGGAGAAGTTTTGCTAGTCCACACTCCTGTACTCCCATTTGTCCATAACTGAACTCTTCATTAAACTTAAGTACAAAGAGACCCTTTTGTTTCTTTGAGTCTTTATTACTGAAGGCTCTGTGTCCTGTGAAATTTATATTAAGTGTATTATTTCTTGTTCCTTTGTGTTTTCATTATAGATGCCTCACTCATGAGACTATGATAAGAGAAAAGCAGATATTTCTTCCACTATAAATGTCTCAAGCTCAGTGAAGAGAACAAGTTACAGCCTCTAATACTTCTCAAAACAGTAGCTTTTCTGCCTGTGTGCCATCTCCTGGAGCTGTCAAGATCTATAAAACCCTCAAGTTGCTCATTCCTTGAGCTCTGGGAACAATGCTGAAGAGAAGATGAAGGTAAGTCCATTCTCCCCTAGTCTGGACCTTTAGTTAGCATTAGTTGGAGCCTGTTTCAGAGAGGCTTTAGGATAACAATTTTTCTAGGCCTCTGCCTGAATCACTCACTGTTAAGTGAGGGAGGAAGGGACAAACACCTACTTCTCCCCTCTGCCTCATTAACCAGTACTCATAACCTGCTCTTCACAAGTCTTAGCAGCACTGTCTTCTCACCAGGTACACCAACTCACACTGGAGCTTTGCAGGTCACTACATCAAAGATGAGGCATTTCTCTTTTCCAGTTTGGGTTTTAGCAAAATAAAGTTTCAAGTAGAGAAGAAACATCCTTGGATAAACACATTACTTACAACAGAGTAAAAGCAAATGTCCTCACAGTTAGATGATGTTATGGAATGTGTATGTGCCATCCATGTGGAGAGAACACAACCCCCACCAGGAACTTGACCATGAACCCTCACAAAACCTAGAACACCAACTCCAAGCTAACTCCAACTTCTAAGTTTTAGTTGACTCAAGAAAATGGTTCTCATGGCCACTGATCCTCTGATATCTGGGACAAGGTACCAGGTTGGTCTTTTAAGTGTATCTAGAATCGGCCTTTCGAGATTGTTTCTATCACTGTAATTTTATCATGCAATTAATCTGGAGCCCTTCCCATTTAATTTTTTCTTTGATATTGTGGTTAAAACAAATACTTGAGAAGGGTTAGCAAAAGTAGTCACAAAGATAAAAACATAGACAAATATAAATCTTGCCAGTATAAAGCTAATATCTAAGGGACAATCACTTCTTTAAACATGAGTAACTAGGGCCTGCCAGAAATTCTGCATGAAATTCTGCGTCCGCATTTTTGTGGTCTCCTTTATCAGAGCTTATTATCTTTGGATGCCACTTTGGTGGGTGGTCCTTTGCATAATGGGGACTGTGGATTCTTCAATAGGGCTTGATAACTCTAGATAGATTTGGTATTTTCTAGCATTTATTACAGACTTTGTTTTAAGCACATCCTAGTCTTTCTTAACTCCTAAAGTAAGTTTGGACTACTGCTGATAAAGCATTTCTGCTTTTGTAGAAAATCTCTTGTTGCACATTTAAAGAGAATTGAACAAAATATCAGTGAAGCTGGATATTCACAACATGCTTTGCTCCTGCGCTGGCAGTGGTCAGATATATTCTAGCGCTTCATTGAGGTCATGGTTTCTGGGGTGGCTACTATGAGATGGACTCTAGACAATGGCTTAAGCATCCATCATTTTCTGAAAGAAGTAAACCCATCTTGGCTACAGAGCAAATATCAGAGATTTTTCCCTTAAAAAAAGCCCTATATGTGTCTTCCATGTATTCGATAGCTAAATGATTAACGGCAGTGGTTTTAGTTCTACTCAAACATTAAGGCTCAATCTGAGTCATTGTTCTACATTTACAAATGAAGTTTCATTGAATCATAGTTGTGTCTATTGGTTTATATATTGCTCCTGGCTAATTTTATGCTATAATGGTCAGAGTTGAGTAGATTCAACCGAAACCATGTGTTTTGAAGAGCCTAGACTATCTCTTCATGGAAAAAGCTTAAATATTCCTGCTCTAAAACAACTCTATTGGAGATTACTAAATAAATCAAAATTTGTAGTTCAACCTCTGGAGCCAGAGCGACACTTACATATGTTTTTGTTTGTTTGTTTGTTGTTGTTTTTGTGTGGGTCCTGGGAGCCTGAACTCTGGGCTTGGGCGCTGTCCCTCAGTTCTTCAGCTAAAGGCTAGCGCTCTACCACTTGAGCCACAGCGCCACTTCTGGCTTTTTCTGCTTATGTGGTGCTGAAGAATCGAACCCAGGGCCTCATGCATGCAAGGCAAGCACTCTACCACTGAGACACCTTCTCAGCACCCTAACATATGTTTATTAGAATAAAAACAGTGTCACTTAAACAGATTATCATTGAATAAGTGCTAGTTCTTCAAAATATTATTAGACTTAACAAAAAAGGAGGCAAATGTGATCAAATAATTTTGGTAATATGTGGAATGAGTCAAGTAAAACAAATTTATTTTTGGTAGTCTTTTTCCAACTCATTTAATATGCTAATATGTATTACAACTCTACAACTGTAATTAGATATAAAGAATTACTAAAGCTAAACTTTAGGAAACAATTATTTTCCTGGGATATACTATATTGTTCATCTTGGAGGAAGAAACTGTGGGAAAAAATGGATTGTTCACAGCTGAAAAATCTGATAATATCTACATCAGATCAAGAATTTCTCTTCAAGAATGTTGTTCAACTTTAAGAATAAGCTGGTTAACAGGAAAAGGGTAATTACCACAGGTTACGCAATTACTCTGGGTTCACATGAAGTTTGAACCTTTCAGTAGCAGTAGCGTGCACTAGGGACAATGCTATGTTGACTTTGGTACAATGACAAAAAGGATGGAACTCTGTGTACAAAACTTCAACTTACTGCAGAGAAATCCTCAAAACTGTACAAACGTAAAGTCTATGATGGAATAATCACTTAAAGTACAGTTCCCAGGATTGTGCCTTCTTCCGACCTGCCAACACCTAGAATGTGAAGGCTATCTGGGCGTCAAGAGGTCTAGAAAAGACTCATGTGTCCTTTGGTGAAAGCCAAGAGAGACAAAGGAAAAGTTCCTGAATATCAGGAAATGTTTTCTCAAGATCAAGAGATTTGTTGGCATGTGGGATACATTCCAAAGCAGCTCTATTGCCTAAAACATTTCAAATTAGACTTCTAGCTGCCTGTGCCAATTTTATCGAAGGGTAATTTCACTATAGTGTCACACAATGATGTCCCAGGCAGGGTAAATAATGTAGAACAGGTTAAATTGTGATTCTTTTTTCCAAATGCAAAGTTTCTACCACCACACATATTTTCAAATTCCTATTGATATTATCAACTATTTGCCCAAGAATATTATTGATAACAAGCCAGAAACTTGTTTACAGAAGCCAAGCAGTACTTGGAAGTCAAAACAATTACTCCTCCAGTCTAAAGTCTTGGCAGATCCCCTGAATGGCTTCTACCTCTTGTAGCGCTAGGAACCTGCCTGCTTCCTTACAAAATGACAGGTCCTGGAAAGCAATCTTTGCTATCTCAGCATGGGGTAAGAATCTGAAAGGGATCAGAATATGCATTGCCAAATATGCTACGCTGTCAAAATTATATTTTTTACCTGGAGGCAAAATTGAGAAATAACAAGCACAGGAAGAACTTGCCATTCTCCCCCGTTTCAAATGAATAAAGTTTGCTTTGTAAAGGTAGGGAAAACTCATCTTTTTACAAGTATCACCACCTTTCCCATTTTCTGTACCAGGAAGAAGAGAAGAAACTTTGTCATAGAAATCATCATGAGATGAATCTCCATAACAAACAGAACTAGACAACCTGTATCTAGCACACATTTCCTCGTCAACCTCACTAACATTTACCACCTTCAGCATCCAGGACTCCCATTTCCTTTTAGTCAATTCACATTCTATTATCTTAAGTTAAGATGGCATATGAAACCCAAACGCAAACAACCCCTTTGAGTTAGCCAACAGTTATCTGAATTTCTGCACAGCGAACAAGCAAATCAACTATTTTGTTTTTGCTAATCTATCTTACATCAGCTTAATCCATAGACCACAGCTGCAGAACAAAAGAAGGTAGAGATAGAGGAAAGGGGTTCTTTTTTTCTCTAAAACACAGTGATTGAATAGCATGGCAGATCACAGTTGATGTGAAATGTTAAAGATTCCCTATATTGCTCTCCACAAACATTTGAAGTATTCACGAGTCAGGAATCTTTTGAAATCTTATGGTCCTAATAATCCTTGCCACCTAGTTACTAGAGAGAGCCTTTCTGAGGATACACAACTCACTTACTGTGAAAATGAACGGCTGCATAACACAGCCCTTTAAAACAGAGTAGCAGTATTTGCACTGATGTCCAGTACATGTAAGCCTAGATATTCAGGAGGCTGAGATCTAAGGATCAGTTTGAAGCCTGGGCAGGAAAGTCTGTGGAATTCTTAATGTCAATTAACCAGCACAAAGCCAGACATGAAGCTTTGGCTCAAGTATGGCTTGACAGCCTTGAGCACCAAAACTCAAGGACTGCACCAAGGCCCTGAGCTTAAGTCCCATTACCAGTGTGCATGCACAAACACACACACACACACACACACACACACACACACACAAATACAGAGGCAAAATACAGGATACAGAACCAAAGTATATATAAACATAGAAGTGAATAAATTTTCATTAGATCTTAACTGAATATTTTCATTAATAATGATCTATAATTTTAAATCAAAAGGAGACCATTATAAATAACTTTAGTTACCTTGGTCTTCACAATGACCTGTCAAATAAGGATGATTAAACTTGTTTGATGGGGTAAGCTGAGGCTGGGAGACTGGTTGTTTCTTCCTGTGTATGATGTAAAACAGTCTGTTTGTTCCAAGATCTAACGTCTGCTGTGTGCTAAATCTTACTTAGACCTAAGTACCTTCCCATGAAGAACCATCTGCTGAACAGAAGTTTACAATCATATAACAGATACTTGCTGATTAGTACATTCATTTAGCAAATATTTACCAAGAGTTTGCCATATGTCAGGCAATGTGCTTACTGTTAGGGAAATGACACTGAATGCAACAGGCAAACTCCTTGTCTTCATGCAGCCTTCAATCATTTGGGGAGGGATAAAGGTCTACAAATATAATCCAGTGTAGTACAGTATAATATATTTTAATATAGTCTTAAAAGGGAAACAAAGTCAAACAAGATCCTTGGAGAAACTATCATTTGAGCCACATTCTGCGGAAGACAATCAAAGGAGTATTTACCAGGAAAGGAGCAACTTATAATTCCAACCAGTGGGAACATCCAGGGAAAAGGCAGTGAAGGGGATGCATGATTAACATAATTGATCCAGAAATAGGCCAAAGAGGCTGGGGTTGAACAGGTGGAAAGCTAAGGTAAACAGGTGGGTGGGGTAGTCAATTTCTCTTTTCAACTGCTGCTGGTCTTTCCACAAGACCTCATCATCTTTGATGGAGTTTTTTTTTTCAGTATAGAAGGACCACATTATAGGAAAATTTAAGGGAGGGGTTAGGTTGGGAGGGATGGGAGAGAATGATGAAAGGGGTGATATTGATCATGATGCCTTATACTTATACACTAACATTTCTAATGATAACCACTTTGTACCCCTCCTTAAAAATAGTAAAAAATAAGGGCTAGGGTTGTGGCTTAGTGGTAGAGTTCTTGCCTGTCATGCATGAGACACTGGATTCAATTCCTTAGTATCACATAAACAAACAAAAACAAAGCCATTCCATAAGTCATAATTTTAAAAAATCAATATTACAAAAGGTAAAATAAATAAAAACATAATCTATAAAAGAGCTAGTTTCTACTATTTTAAGCGATCTATGTGGATCTGCTGTTAATGGAGCTAATAAATTCACCTTCTCATATGTATTTTTGTTTCACTGTTATAACCTCAGCACTGGTTCCACCAACGAACACTTTGAATGGTGGTTAGCCTTGGGAAAGCCCACAGCTCATATATAGGCAAATCTAAAACTCTTGCTCTCGCTCTTGCTCTCGCTCTCTCGCTCTTGTATTTAATACTTTGGAGCAGAAAGACTTGTGCATAGTTTCATAACTATAATTTTCTAGATGGAAAATTTTTGTCAGATGATCCAGTTTCATGAGGTCATTTTCTTATTCAACGATGAAATCAGACAATACCCACAAAGAACTTATCATAGGCATTGGCATGTAGTAAATACTCAATGCATTTAGATTTTAGATTTCCTGAAAGAATCAAGTGGGTATTGCTCAGGCAGGCTAAGATTCCTGAATCATTTCTCAACCAATGTGATAGCCCCAGCTCTCTTGATGCCACACAAATTGCTCATGATGTTCACTGGTTCTAATCTGTGGCTATAAACACACAGTTTTCATTACTTGCAGTAACACAGAGGGCCTTTGGCTAAAGTAAAATAGCCCATTATTTCAAAAGCAATTTACAGCTTTGTGTCTCTGATTTAGTCATTGCTATCCTTCTCTGAACTCAAAAGAGTTCTTTGAAACTGCCTGCCATTTCTAAGCATTTCTACTGATGCTGGAAGGCATGACATTCTCCCAAAATGGACTGAGAGACCAGCTGGACAAGCTGTCATTGAAGAAAATCATTTATAGCAATGAACTGAATCCTATTACAGTATCCTACTTCATGGATTGGCCCGTGTATGGCTTCTACTAAGTCTTTCTACTCAAAGACTTATTTCTAAATAATTTGTTCTAAGTTTAATTTTCTAGATGATGCAGGTTCTAGTATTTGCAGAGAGAAGCTATTCCAAAGGTACTGACACAGTAGTTAAAGCTTTTCAGGATTATGTGATGATTGAGGTCATTAAGTACAATGACAATTTTGATCTATTTTCAGCTTTGAACTTCAGAATGTCAGATACCCAAACTATATGCCTCTTAGGAATTTGGCTAGATAAATAAACATGTAACCTTTTGCCAGTTGTTTTCTGCAAATTTTAAACCTCAGACCTTGAAATTCATGCAAGTCTTCTGTAATGCAGTTTTATGTTCATGGGTGTCCTTTGGAGTTTGTGCTTACTGGCTTTAGCCTTCCTTGAGGTGATCTGCTCATCTTTCTCTCTGAGTGGCATTGTGAGCATAAGGGTCTGCAAGCTCATGACTCAATCACTCACTCCCCACAATGAGATACTTCCTTCTTCCCCCATGAAGAACCTGGGTGTCTAGTCAGACTTATTTTCATATCACCTATGCAGTGTTAAACATTTATTTCTAAAATACATTTTATTTTTAGGCATTGTTACAAGAGGTATCATCCTGTCTTCTAATCCTTACCTAGAATTCTTCCAGAGAAATTTCACACTATGACTGCCAGTTTGCTCTGGGTGTTACAACAAAGTGTCACAGACTTGCTGGCTTAACAGAGAGACAAACATTTGTTCACACTTCTGCCAGCCTAAGATCAAGGTATTAGTATGTTGGTGTCATTCTGAGACTTCTCTTCATACTTGAAGATGCCACCTTTGAAACTCTCTGTCCTCATAAGTTCATTTTTGTGTGTATCTACATATGTATGTAGGTTCTCTTCTGCGTATGTCCTTGTCTTCTTGCTTATAAAAACACAAGTCAAGTTGTATTAGAGGCCAAACTGATGTTATATGTTTTTATTTAATTATACCTTTTAGGATGTTCTTTTTAAATGCATTCTAAACTCAAGACAGAAATTTGAAGAGACTATCATGGAGCTCCTAACACAGATATTTATATGGCATCAGCTTGATTTTTTTCAAGTTTCTGAAAGTTAGTGGCAAAAAAAGAAATAAGGAAAGAAAAATGGCTAATTGTTGAGTAGTTATGATTGTACTGTTATATTAAAAAATTTAGAGTTGCCTTCACTTAGAAAGTCCTACATGGAGTATTATGCCATGTGAAGATGCGAATCTTTTATGTGGAGTCCTTTAAATTACCAACTTCTTTTACTGTTTCCAGAACTCAGAAGGTCTATTGGTTATAACCTGGAGGGTTTTGAGATGTGGGTTCTCTTTTAAAGTTTATTACTCACTAAAATAATTTTGTTTGTTTTTAAGTTTACTTAACTGCAAGACTTCTCACCTTTGGCCAGTTTCTATTGCAGTTGGCCTGCATGCAAGAATCAACACACAATATCAAGAATTAAATCCATCTTCTTCATTTGAAAAGCAACAATCAACACAGCCTTGTGCATTTAAGTATCATAAAATACATTAAAAATAAGTTTTCCAAACAGATAAATGTCTCATTTGGTTAAGCTTTGCTTAATATATTTTATGTGCTCATTAAAAATAAATATTCCAGGCATGGTACACATGCATGTAATTGGAGCTACTCAGGAAGGTAAAACAAGAAAATTTTGAGTTTCAAAATTAAACTAAAAGACAAAAGGACTGGTGGTGTAACTCAAGTGGTAGAACTGTTGCCTAGCACATGTGAGGCCCTGGATTTCATTCATAGTACTACTAGGTAGACATAGATGATTGATAGGTAGGTAAGCATATAGATAAAAATAAGTAAGAAATAAGAGTATGTCAAAATTCAAATGTGGATTAAAATACTTGGGTAATTTTTAATTGGTCAAATAATACTGAAAAACATGCTATTATTCATATATATAATATATAGTATACATAATAAATATCTGTTATATTAGTATAGTGTGTATGTAAGTATAATAGTAAATTACCTTGACATATACACATATATGAAACTTGCTAATATTTATCTAAACAATGATTAAGAAGATGGAATATTTCCAATTTTATGAGTTGACAGGTTTGAAAATTGATTAGCAAAGTAGTTTTCAAGGAATTGATATTAAGCAAAACAGTCATTAGGTGTTTTGATAAGTATAATTCTGGAATGTCTGCCTAGCCCTGAGTATTATAACTGATATTATGTAAGTCTTATGGTGTAAAAATCATTTTTTTCCTAATGAACACCTGAATTCAATAGTTGAGAGTCTTAGAAACAAATCCACTTCTAGAAAAGCCATAGTGTATGCAGAAATTTGCAGCTTCACTCAATTTTTCTAGTTAATATTGTTTCTGATATTATAGACTACGACTGGGTAATCCATATTATTTATACAGATAGACTGATTAATAGGCAATAAGGACAATTAAATGGTTGAAGAAGATATGAACATATTGATCAGATTTAAACATTGTATATTGTATCAACACATCATCAGATACTCGGGAAAATGTACAATATTATGTTTTACATGTCAATGAAATTAAAACAATACTTCAGAAGTAAAATGTGAAGTATATAACCCATTATATTTAAGAGTTTATACAATTCTATGAAAAACTGAATTATTCTTAATCACAGAATGGGAAAATCAATTTTAGTCAATTATATGATTTTCCCCAAAGCTCTTACATGTAGCAGCAACAGCAAAATTTCCACTTAGATCCTAAATCTAGTTCTCTGAAGAATTTCTCGTAATATATATGCCAATATATTATTCATTATCTTAAGTAATACTACACTAAAACACTGTTTTGTAATTTTTAATCAAAAAGTTATAGGGAAAGGAGTGGAAATACAGTTCAGTGGTAGAGCCTAAAATGAACCAAGCTTTCACAACCATAGAATAAAAGAATCGTAAATTTTGCTTTGCATTATATATCCAGATATAAAACTGATAATAGAACAAATAATAATGTGATCCATTGTGCCAAACGATGGTGAATGTCTGTAATCCCAACTACTTAAGAGACAGAGATAAGAACATTTTAGGTTCATAACCCACCTGGATACCCTGTATCAAAAACAAAAATTAAACATATAACTACCCTGTACCCCAGCAATTACACTCCTGGGCATTTATCCAATAGAGCACAAACAAGGACACACTAAAGCCACCAGCACAACCATGCATATTGCAGCATTATTCACCAGAGCCAAGATATAGAATCAGTCCATATGTCCCAATGGGCAAATGGATCAAGAAAATGTGGTCTATATACATAATGGAATTCTACTCATGCATCAGAAAGAATGATATTATACCATTCACAAGGAAATGGAAAGACTTGAAAAAAACTATATTAAGTGAAGTAAGCCAGACCCAGAGAAACACAGGATGCATGTTTCTCTCATTTGTGGGAGCTAGAATGTGCCTATAAATCTACAAGTAAACACACTAGCTATTATGCAAGTGGTTACAAATGAATTAACTGAAGTATAATAGACTTTCTGGAGAGCACAAATAGTATAATTATTTAGAAAGACTAAGTCAGAGCCCACCAAAATAAGTACTAGAAAATGTGTACTTGCAAAGGGAGGGGCAGGGAAAAGGATTAGAAGAATGAATGTGGAGGAAGGGAGAAGAATGCAGGCAAGAATTCATTGTATATATCACAGAATTGAGAAAAATAAGGAAGGAGTGGGTCAAAGAGGGGTTGAAGATGTTGAAGGGAAGACACAGATCAAGATGCAATGCATATTGTATATTGTTGAGTGGCAGCTTCTTTATACAATGACTTAAAATAAAAATATTTTAAAATGCACAAATGAAGGGTTGAGGTATAGTTAAGTAGTAGAGTCTTGGCTAGAATATATATGTCCTTGAGTTCAGTGCTCAGTACCTGGAGAATTAAAACAAACCAAACATATATCACCATAACAGAACTTTTAAAAAACAAATTATATTTTCTTTAGAAACCACCTATGTAATATCATTTGATTATAATGTATTATTTTTAAATGCATTCCCATAAATTCTCTAATGATATAACTATGAGTACTTTTTTATATTCTTACCATTTATTTAATGTTATCACTTTTACATATATACAAATAGAAAAATATTGTGTGTATCCAATGACTTTTTCATGAATTATAATGTTTTGATAGTGATCTATGCTATAGTTCATTCCTTTTCTCAGCTGTGTAGAATTTTTGAAATAAATACAACATAATTTGTGTTTATATTAAATTGATATTATGATTTTTCCAATTTGGAATTTGTTTTTTTTCTTTTTTTATTGTGAAAATACTGTACAGAGGGATTACAATTACATGGGCAAGATAATGAGTACATTTCTTATCAAGCATTGTAGCCTCCTCCTGTGTTTCCCCTTCCCATCCCTTCCCATCCTCCCTCTGTCACCTCCCCCCCCCACCAAAGTTGTAAAGTTCGTTTTCAACATAACAACTTGTACATCTCATTGTTGCAATGGGTTCACCTGTATCCCTTTTTAAACGATTCCAATTTGGAATTTGTAAAACAATTGTTTTCTTAGTGATTTACTTTTTTTCTCATGAATTATGAAGACTCTTATGCACATATACCAGGGTTTCTCTAGGATTTCTAGAGTGATATTTAATGCTCAGAATTCTCTCCAAAGATTATGGAAAATAACAATAGCTTTTATACATGTTATTTAATCAGTATATGAGCAGATTCTGGATGAAAGAATTGTAACAATCCTGTAATAGAATATGCACTACAGTTCTAAAAAGAACCTTTTATGATTTCTTTGCATGTATTTATGACAGTACACAGCTAAGAAGTATTTGATGTGATTAGAGACAGTGAATATCTATTAATGCATATGTGTATATCATTACTAATACTTCATCCATTAATGCATATGTGTATATCATTACTAATACTTCATCTTTTCTTTAAGAATACCTTATTATACAGCTTTTGCCATATCTTGTATCATTTAGAATAAAGTATTCTAAATTCTACATTTCAATTTTGCTTGTAAACAGAAGAAAATGAGTAAAAATCTTCATTCCCACTAGCAGAAGTATGTTTTTGGTAAATTTCAGAAATAAAACCATAGGGAGCTATTCTGTCAAGACCAGTAAAAATTGAAGCTGGGTCTAGGAATATGGCTTAGTGGTACAGTGCTTGCCTAGCACACATGAGGCCCTGAGTTCAATTCCTTTATAGCACATAAACAAAAAAATAAATAAAATTAATTTAAAAACTTGAAGCTGGTGACTCTGTCATGGAAGAGTAATAACAAGTACAAACTCATGCTATATGAAAAATTAGGAAGTTTTATTTTTTTATATTCTCCAAAGAATCTCTGGTACATCAATAATTATATTTTTATAATTAAAACAAAAAATCAAATATATATTTAGTCCTGAAATTTATTCAGTACTGGCTTTCTTAGGAGTCTTTCAATTATAATTGAAATAGACAGTCCAGAATGGAGGTTGTAGTTGATAAGAGTTATGAATATAAATTCTTTGTATAAAATTGAAACATTATGTGGACTCACTTATTTATGCTAAAGTCTGATCATGCATTAAAAGTCTTTAATAAACACTCTCTTTGATACAAAAATTATCTGGTAATATTTTCTGATAATGTAATTGTAAAAGCAAAATCAACCTTAGTTATAAAAATGTTTATTAGCTGGGTGCCAGTGGCTCACAATTATAATCCTAGCTACTCAAGAGGCTAAGATCTGAGGCTTATCGTTCAAAGCCAGCCTGGCCGGAAAATCCATAAGATGAGATTCTTATCAATAAACTACTCAGAGAAAGCCAGGAGTACTCTGGTTCAAGTGGTAGAGCACTAGCCTTGAATACAAAGAGACTCAAGGACAGTGCCCAGGCCCTGAGTTCAAACCCCAGGACCAACAAAAACAACAACAACAAAATGTTTATTACACGTCAAAAAATCAATGAAAGAGGAGATATTTTCTGAACACTAGTGCTGCTTTTCATTGATATACTATTTTTAATGGTAAAAAAACTAGTTGTAGTATTTTAAGTGAGATATACAAAATACTTATAATAACACAAAGATTTGTATATAATATAGCGCATTTAGAAAAATGAAACTGTATTAAGATCTGATATGTACCAGACAAAGATCACTAATACATGAAGTAAATAAAGATCACATATTAAAAACCTAACAACAATAATAACAACGAACAGAACTCACACACTACAGGTTAACAACCACCAGCCTCCATATAAAATACTCTTAAAAAGCTGCTTTTGCTGAAAAGCACTGACTACTTGAGCCCATGAAAAGCTTGGAATAAAGAAAAAAACTTGGCACCTCTGCCTCCATTTTGTATGTGTCTCTGCTCTAAGCCATTCTCTCTGCTGCCACTTTGCAATTATCTTGAAATCCAGAAAAAAACAGGACTGATGGGTAACATTTTCATAACAAGTTCCTGAAATTGCTTCTAAGGAAGAATAGACTTTCTCAGGTCAGACTACTGACCAAGCAACAGTGACTTGTTTGCTTCTCTCAAATGATGAAACCACAACAACTTCTCCAGTGCTCTTGTGAAATAATGAATATCTAGGCCATATTTTAACCAGGTCTGTTTAATAATTATGTATATTTCTCTCCTTTTACATCTAGCTTTTTTTTTTGGCTTATAAAATCTAAACCTCAGTCTGTATGCTGAAAGTGGCTGAAGATGTACTTAAGTGCTCTTTTCCTATGGCATGGGATCTAAAATTCTAGTTTCATTAGTATGAATATGTTTTTGTGTGTGATAAAGCTACTATGACTTTTTTCTTCCACATTCCTGTTTTAAGTGTTTTATTTTCAATTATTATGATTATAATGGGAGAAGAAAGTTTGAAATATTTATTTTTATTTTTTATTGCGAAAATACTGTACAGAGGAGTTACAATTACATGGGCAAGATAACGAGTACATTTCTTATCAAGCATTATTGCCTCCTCATTGTTTTCCCTTCCCATCCTTTCCCATACGCCCCCAGCTCCCCTCACCCGATCCTCCCCTCCACCAAAGTTGTAAAATTCGTTTTTTGACATAACGACTTGTACATCTCATTGTTGCAATGGGTCCACCTTTATCCCTAGTTAAACGATTTGTTTTTTCCCTTCCCCTCCGAAAATTATACCAACATCAAATACAGTGAAAGTAGGGATTATACCGTGGGGGAGGGACATACAAAGCAACATAGAAATCATCTTATAAATACGTTAGAAACAATTGCATGAAAGAAAAAAAACATTTGAATAGTTTCTTGGGGTTCATTCCCCTAACATCAACTTATCTGACCTTTTCTGCTTGACTTGAAATATTTTAAAATGACAGAAGAAATGTTGTCATTTTAAGAATTGCTCAAATTGTCCAACAAACTAGTAAATTACTCAAGTGCAAGAATTGTGTAATTTACTTCTTAAATTTTAGCATAACTGCCTTAACAACGTGCTCAAAAAAACTTTCTAAATAGCAAATGATTGATAGCTTTCTCTCTCTCGTTTCAAGTATATTCTAGGACATCAAAAGGGGAAATGTGGTTCAACCCACTTTGTTTCTAAATCATGGCCAAAAGCTTTCATATATGTATGAAATTGCAATTATAAAAATTAGGCAGTTGGACATAGTTTTGACAGAGTAATTTTTAAAAACTAAAACATCAGTTTGTTAAAGCTTTGCGAATAATGCAGCATATGTAAGATTTGGCATCAACTCATTCACAACACCCGTATCTCAAGGGAATTTTTTTTTGTTTTTCATCACTAATAAAAAGAAATATACATATAGACACATGTATATATGTATATGTATATAATGCCATTTTGTTGAGAAAGTAAGAAATGAAATGGAAATAAAAGTTACGTTAGTATTGTAATGGAAACCCTTTTCTGGAACCAGGGTTGACTGGAGAACATGGTTTCATAGCCTAATACACTTGGTTCCATCTGTTAAAATGGCATTATGCCTAACTGCCAGATGGTGTCCTGGCTTCACAGGGACAGAGACGCCAAAAGATGGCTTTAGAAGACACCACTAATACCACCCTTAAGCCTCCCGCCTTGGTAACAACTCATCCATATTGGCAACACTGTCACATCTCACATGGCTTTTATGATTTCTAGAAATAAATGATTCCAACCATTTACTGAGTCACTTCCTTTGGCTGCCTACCAGTTTCTGATCTTTCAAATATGGAAAAACTATGAAAATAGTAGGCAGAAAGGTTGAGAGTATCTGTGCACTGGAAATAGCAAACCCTACAGGTAGTGATTGAGGGCCATTAGGATCCTATGATGTGCCTAATACAATTGTGTGGGAATAGATGTGGAAACACAGCTCATGAAATTAAAACATTTGAAACATCGAGTAGAAAAGCTAGTGGATAGAACTGGAGATGTAACTTTAGTTCTAGATCCCTTGTCTATCATGCAAGTAACACTGGGTTGCAGTTCATTATTGCAAGACAACAAAACTAAAAACAAAATCACTTTATTAAGGAACAATCATCTTTTTTGCCAGTTGTGAGGCTTGAACTCAGGGCCTGAACACTTTCCCTGAGCCTCTCTCTGCTCAAGGCTAGCATTCTACCACTTGAGCCACTGCACCACTTCCAGCCTTTTCTGTTTATGAGGAATCAAACCCAGGGCTTTATGCATGCTAGGCAAGCAGTCTACCACTAAGCCACATTCCCAGTCCAGGTCCAGTTATTTTAATGATAAAAAAAATACTCTTGCTAGTTTTAAAAGGATACCACAACCTTCACCACAATAACTGTAAACAATTTTCACGCTGAAAGAGAAAGGAAGCTATCTATTTCTTTAATATTTCTTAAAACTCTATGGTAGATAAGCAAGAATAAGTATAGCTTCTGTTGACAGATACATTATTTGATACACTAAAGACAAATCTACATAAATATAGACTGAATATATATGATTGATTAACTCAATAGCTACATGACAAGTTATGACTAACTTGATTGAAAGAACATTTGAAGGGCTGGGAAGGTGGCTCAGTGGTAGAACACTTGCCTTGCAATGCATGAGGCCCTGGGTTCGATTCCTCAGCACCACATAAGCAAAAAGGAAAAAAAGCTGGAAATGGCGCTGTGGCTCAAGTGGTAGAGGGCTAGCCTTGAGCTGAAGAGCTGAGGGACAGTGCCCAGGCCCAGAGTTCAGGCCCCACAACCGGACGCAAAAAAAAAAAAAAAAAGAACATTTGAAGAAGTAGTGAAATGGACATTTCAAAAAACTGACATTACTTTTCTAGGTAATATATCAAGCTTTCTAACGTTCAACAAAACAAAATACTAAAACTGGGGGATAATCATTCATTGGAGGAAAATTCTCCAAATCATCTTGCAGCTATGGAACTTCGGGGTTCCCATCAGGTAGTAAAGAACAAATTATTCATGAGTGCAAGCTCCTAAGAAATGAAGTCATTCTAGGAAGGAACCTGTGATGCTCCAGTGGGCCAGTAAAAGAACTCACTGTATGCATCTCCATGTTCTGATTAATATCTCTTTATCTCTTATTGCTACAGCAAAATAAAATCATTTGTTTTCTGACTGGGAATCTATTCTGACAAATCACAGGAGTGTGTGTGTGTGTGTGTGTGTGTGTGTGTGTGTGTGTGTGTGTGTGTGTGCCAGTGTACCAGTCCTGGGGCTTGAACCTAGAGCCTGGGCATTGTTCCTGAGCACTTTTGATCAAGGTTAGCATTCTACCATTTGAGTTCTAGCTCCATTGCCAGCCTTTTGGTGGTTAATTGGAAAAAAGAGTCTCATAGGTTTCCCTGCCTGGGCTGGCTTTGAACTACATTCCTCCGATTTCAGCTTCCTGAGTAGCTAGGATTACAGGCATGAACCACTGGTACCTGGCATCACAGCAATTTTTTTAAAATGAGAGTGAGGTGAGTTCACACTTCCCTGGTTGCTGTCAGTTTATATTTATAACCAATTAATTTCTCTTTCTGTGGAAATTTATTCCCATGATCTCAATTGTTACCAAGAAGGCCAGCTTTATTTCATTATGAGCCCATTTATCCTCAATTCATTAGTGACTTATTTCAAATGGTTTGCTATTTTTATTGTACTTATATCAATATCATATAAGTATTTCATAGGTAATTCGTGAAGAAATTAAGTGTTAAACATAAAATCAGACAGTATTTGGAGATCATATCCAGTTCATGGTATTCTTTTTCCATCAATTACCTCCCTCTTGAGGTCAAGTGGGGTCAAGTGGGAGAAAACTTACTACTGTGGCCTATCCATGGGCCCTAGATCTAAACAAATCTATCTTCCACATTCTTGAATGCATGTGTGCACACATATTTGCACAAATATGTATGTACCGATATGCAAAGCACACTTATACATGCACATACAAAACATGTTTATACATATGTATAAATATGTACCTGTGTATAGTCATGTTCTTTAAGGAGAAATTCTAAGATGCCATTTTGATCATGCACTTGTTCCATTGGGAAACATTTCTTCAATCAATAGTGGCATAGTCATAGTGTCTGCATATTAGCTGTTGGAGATACAACTTGGAAAATAAAAGAAAGTAGAGAGCCTCCCTCATAAAGTTTTATGTTTTATGATAAAAGCATGAAAAATATCATTTACTATTTACTAATATATTCTTTATTACTTTACTGTTTACCAATTATTTTGATATCATCCTTTTATCTGTCCATTTGTAATATGCTAATATAAGAGGTTATGAGTATTCAAAATAAGAGATAATATACTACTCAGAATAAGAAGTTTTGCCCTAGGCGGTGATAAGAACACAAAAATAAGTAATATTCACTCAAAATAGCATGAACACTGTTGGAAATAATTAGATAAGGTTGTTATATCAGCAAGCAGAAAGCTGACTGCCATTATGTTCATGTTATAATGAAGCATTTGTACCTAAGATTCTTTCTGCATTGAGGGATGAAAAACCCCAACTCATAGCTCTCTAAGGAAAAGGAGAATTTATTGTCTCATGTAATGTAATTGGTTTCAGATGTGGCTCCTTGTACAGTTTGGATAATTTCTCTCTTCAGTTTTAGACATTGCCTCCTTACTATCCAATCTATCATCCAATCCCACATGATGTCAAGACAGAAGTTTATACTTCTTAAATTAATATTCCAGAAAATTATGTCACATCACTATTATAAAGTATTGAAATTAAAAAAGATACTGACATAGATCACTTACCACTGACTGAGAAAGCATGACAAAACACTAGAGAATACAAAACATGTTATGTTCAACGGTTGAACATGATGCTGTTTTAACACTTCTGACTGCATGTACTTTGGTTACTTCTTCGTGATAATTAAGTCATATATTCTATAGAGAACATAGAAATATAAATGTTTCTTTCGCATAATTGATACTTTAAAATGTAGATGAGGAACATACCTTTCAATTGTATAATTTATTAGTAATGTGTTCCTGTTTTCAGAGTGTCAAACACATGAAAATGTTTACATTTTACACAGGTTTTTTTTTTTGGGGGGGGTGTCTGGTTGTGGGGCCTGAACTCTGGGCCTGGGCGCTGTCCCTCAGCTCTTCAGCTCAAGGCTAGTGCTCTACCACTTGAGCCACAGTGCCACTTCTG
>NW_012267221.1:3224596-3232576 GCF_000151885.1 Dipodomys ordii | reverse complement strand
CCACTTGAGCCACAGTGCCACTTCTGGCTTTTTTCTTTTTGCTTATGGGGTGCTGAGGAATCGAACCCAGGGCCTCATGCATGCAAGGCAAGTGCTCTATCACTGAGCTACCTTCCCAGCCCCGTTTTACACAGATTTTAAATGAGAAGATTTAGATGAATTTTCTACAGATCAGTTTCTGGTTTGATATCTTCCAAAAATGTTTCTCATCTGCCACCAACAAGGAGCTGGCACCACAAGGCATTTACGCCTCACAGTTCAGTCTTTTGTCCTGCATCATGACTTTGAGTTTTTCAGTGCAGTAGATAACAAAAGTGCTCACAGAAGACCTTTTGCTACCATAATGATTAGACTACTCATAGTAAGTACAGTAAATCACAAAAATTAATTCCACTGATGTGAATTTGGAGTATAAGGAACAGATCTTTGAAAGGATAAGAGTAGTTTTGTAGAGCTATGCCTCAGGTAAACCTTCACAGTATTATTTGTGAAAAGAATAAAGGACTTTTCATTTGGGCTCAGAGAATACAGAGGGATTTGGGAATTGAACTATTTCTAGCTCATCCATTCAAGCACCTCTACCTTAGGACCAAGGGTCTTTCTCTCTCTCTTTATGTAGGTGAGCTCTGAGATACTGCACTGATTTTTCTTTGTGGTTCTTCTCTTTATAATTAAATCATAAGTATGCATGATTGTAGGCACAACGCACCCCCACAGACAGAGGAAGAAAGGATTTCTCTTACCATAGAAGGCTTTAAAGTATACCTTGAATATGCTGACAACCAAAGTTGCTTATTTACAGTTTCCAGATTAGATAACACTAAAAACCATCTCTACAATTTATGTGGATTTATCTCAAGTTAATATAACAGCCATGGTCGTGATGGAACCTCATTCTTCCTCTTCCTTTGGGTGACCGAACTAAAGCTCGAGCAAAATTCTTGGTCACTGTGTTATCACCAATAATGGCTTCTTGTTGCCTATTCCCAAATCCTGTATGATGATTTTCAAGTGTTGTTCTTGGCACTTACATTTTAATATGGGTTTTCCTGAATATAGAGCCTGATGAAAATATTCAACTGTAAATATCTTGGTTAAAATAGGATTTTTTGAAAAGCCAAAGGCAATGAGCCATTTTTATTGGACACCACTGAATGAGACCCTATAAAGAACATTATTAAGTGAATCAGAAGTCTTTCCTTGAGGAAAGAAAGGCCAACACCTTGTTCCTTTAGATTCTATCTTCAGTTAGTCAAAGGTTATTCATAGATGTCAACACTCGAGGGCACATGGCCTGAATTACCACAGGTATCCCACATCATTGTCTTAGACAAGCCTACCGGCAGAGAGTGATAAGAGTGTAAGGACAAAGACTTTGTAAGGTCATATTTGTGATTAGTTAGTTAGAGCTGGTGGAGAACTGGACAGCAATGACTAAGTGAACCACAGGGTTAAGAGGATTGGAAGAATGATGAAGTCTATTTTGTTTCATGGGGGAAAGATATCTAAGCCTGGAATTAGAATTAGAAGTTTTCAAGTATTAAAAAGACAGCTTAATCTCACCGTTAGGTATGTTTGTATTTAAGTATATGTCATATTACCCAAATACCTTTAGGAAAAATGATATTGAAAATTCCTAAGTCTTTCATGTATCTCTGACATTCTTACACTCTGCCTAGTTATGAGACTAGGCCCTTATTAAGTGTGTCTATCTGACTCTATAAAATAACATCAAAAATAAATAAATAGCATACAGAATCTTTCAGGACAAGAAAATATGAATAGAATCTATTTGGCTTTCTCCATATCTATATTTTTATGTGTCTCCCTATTTCAGTTTCCAATGACCAGTTTTGTTCTCTAAACCAAGCCAGACTGCAATATTCGTATAATCACTGAGCACTTTTCTTTTATCTCCTCTAAATCTTCGAAACTTAAAATTTAAAAAAATCCCCACTGAGTTGGATTTTTCTTAGACCTAAGTGGACAATAAATTCTTCATTGACAAAGGTGATTTGCTGCCCTTGATTTATTTCTCAGCTGTTATAATCATTTGGGAAGGAGATTAAGAAACACCTTTGACATTTTTCCTGTGGCTTTGAGATTGCTATGCAGCTATTCATTTCCACACAGAAATTGAATGAATGAGTTACTAGCATTTGATAAAAAAAAAGAAGAAGAAAGAAATCATCAAGTGAAATTAAAGAAAAAAGAAAAGCAAAAGCTGGGAAATAGTCAGAAAGAAAATAGACTGTAATCTAGTTAGCAAATAATAATGCTAACCACCACTCTTTATAAGTGAAAAGGAGAACAAATAGGGAGGCCTGGGGAGATTTTTATAAAAATTTTGGCACTGCACAGTTGGGAAAATTTCCTAGCCTATTCACATCAGCTAAAACATTTCTTTCTTTTTTTTCTTTAAAAAAGGTGAAGAAAATGGAAACTGTATGTACAGACTTCCAGTGGATCTATTTGTTATGCAATTTTTGCTTCACCTGGCATCAGGGACCCAGATAAATTACCTAATTTACCTTAGCAAATTTTTATGTGCAAAGAAAGTAGCAAATTGAACACTTCTACAAAACCTTAACCATTTCTCTCAACCTATCCAATAATATAACTTGACACATAAAATATTTTAATTGCACAAAAATTCATATTATTTTGAAAAGTTGAGTAGCATAAGAAAAAGTTTTTTGTACACTTTTTATTGTAAAAATGTTGTACAGAGGGGTTACAGTTACATGAGCAAGGTAATGAGTACATTTCCTATTGAGCATTGTTGCCTCCTTTGTTTTCTCCCTACCATCCCTTCCCTCCTACCTCCATAACTACCTCCTCCACCCCGCCGAAGTTGTAAAGTTCGTTTTCAACATAGTGTTTTGTACATATCATTGTTACAATGGATCAACCTGTATCCTTTTTTAAGCATTTTGATTTTTCCCTTCCCCTCCCTGAATTAGAGAAGTGTGTATACAAGATGCAGGGCACTGACATCAAATACAGTGAAAATAACTGGTTGTAATCTTAACACCTAGAGAGAACCACCAGCATTCCAATGGCTTTAATATCTTTAGATGTAAATAAAACACAGACACACTCACACACAGTTAAAAGATGTATATATAGATATACATATACATATACACATTTGAAAACTCCAAAACAGATCATATTGTAACTATTTCCTGTAATTCATTTCCTACAAAAGTCCCTCATATCATAAATAGCTTAAATATTTATATGTACACACATGAGTATAAAATTTTAAGGCAAATGACACATTATTATTTCTGAAAAATAATTTTGCTTTCAAAGTACAATTTTCATTCTCATTTAAAAAATATTATCCTAAGCAAGACTGAAGAAGACTAAAAAGAAAAAAACTTGGAATTCTACCATTGGAAAATAGTGGTATTTTAAATCACATTTTCTTCAAATTTGTTCTGTTTTGGTTTTGATTTTATGATGGCACAGACATTTGACCTCAAGATCTCAGTGTGCTAGCTCATGGCTGGTGCCCTGCTAACTTGATCTATGCCACCAGCCAGCTTTTTGCCGGTTATTTTGGGGAGATGGAGCCTAACCAACTTTTCTGTCTGGGATGATCTTAATCTGTGATTCTGCAGATACACACTTTCCTAGTAGGATTTCAGAACTAAATCACCAGTGTCTGGTGAAATTTTTATTATTTTAAATACAATTTCATATCAGTACTATTTATTTTATATTATTTAATCATATTCTTCCATTTCTAAGTTTAACCAGTTCATTCTTGCCTTTTCCTACCATAATATAATATCTTCCTGTAACTTTCTTCATCTGATCTTTTATTTGTTTGGTTATTTGGTTTATTTATTTGGTAGTGTTAGGTTTTAACTCAGGACTTCATGCTTGCTAGGCAAGTAATCTATCCCTGAGCCATGGCTCAATCCCTCTTTCTTTCCTCCCATGATGGTTATTTTTGAGATAAGGTCTCGCTTCCTGCTCAGGACTATTCCTGGATGGCAATCAATTGGTTTTAGGCTTCCCTTCAAGGCGATGATGACAGGAATACAAAACCACACTCAGAATCTCTTTTGAGAGGTAATCTTGTGGACTTTTCTGCCTGAAGTGACCTGGAATTTTGTTCCTCCAAATCTCAGCTTCTATACATTGAAATGACACTCTGCTGTCGGTTGAGAAGAGGTCTCACACTTTTCTGCCTTGGCTGGCCTCAAACTGAAATCCTCCCATTCTTAGCCTCCTAAGTGGCTAGATTTATAAACGTGAGCCATAGCCGTAGAGCTTCACCTGCTCTTTAGGCACTCTTTTATAAAGCAAACGGGTTGTCTATCATTTATTTTTGAGCAGTGAAAAATATTTATTTGACTTCTTCTTTCCTTGAAACTCCTCTATTATTCTTGCAGTATGTATCTGCATTGCCTTTTCTTAATTTTTTTTCTCCTTTTTTGTCTTTAACATTTGCTTCATTTACTTTGTTTGCTTATGAGTTGTAGTGTAGCAATGTGACTGGTTTATCAATAAGGCTCTGCTACAGCTGTCATTCCCTACTCTTGGGCCAAATGGACTGCTACCTACTGAGATATTGCCTTCCTCACTGGCTCATTCTTGATCCAAAATTGTGTCATTTGAGTCTGAGATATAGATTATATATAGTACTTTTACAAATATGTTAGGCCTTATAATAGTGTATGAATTTTTTCTATCCTTTCTAATATTGCTTTGAGTATGGTTATCAATGGTACAAATCATCACATAAAATTTATTATGTAGGGGTGTGACCACTTCTTTTTGTTTGTTTCATTGAAGATGAAATTTTTTATCCTTTCCTGGTTATTTTTAGATGGGGAGTTGTATAAAGGACTGCTAGTTATTCATTAACATATTTCTTCACCTGTGACAACAGTCAAATTCTCTTGTATATAGGTGTGGTTATATAGCTGATTGTTTTTGAGTCTTCTTGGGTAGCTATACAAAATACTTAAATTGGTAGCTTGTCAGAAATAGCAATTTATATGTCATAGTGCTTGAGACCCAAGGTAAAGCTGTCAGCAGACTTGGTGTCTCTTGAGAGTCCCTCTGTGAGGAATCACAGAAGGTGCCTTCTCTTGAGTCTTCATCTGGTGGAGAGGTGGGCTTTCTTTGGGATTTCTTTTACAAGGACACTGATTCCTTTCATGAAGATTCTGCTCTGATGACCAATTTACCAACCAAAATGCCACTCCCGAACACCACCATCTTATGACTCAAATTTCAATGTAAATTTTAGGGAAACACAAGCATTCGGATGATAGCATGAATTCTAGACAGATAAAACGAGAAAGCACAGATCAATGTTGCTTGACCAAAAAGAAAAAAAAATTCCTCACATCATTCTCAATCTCTTTCCTCTTCTGTTTCCATATGGGAAGCTATGCCTTAAAATAATGGAGTCAACCTGAATTCCCCCAGTAGGTAAGTGGATCAAAAAAAAAAAAAGTGATACAGCTGGGCTACAGTGGTTCATGCTACTCTTTGCTATTCAAGAGGCGGAGATCTGAGGATCACATTTCGAAGCCAGCCAGGACAGAAAAGTCCCTGTGAGACTCTTACAATAAATTACTCAAAAAAGACAGTAGTGGAACTGTGGCTCAAATGGTAGAGCACTAATCCTTGAACACAAAGAGGCTCAGGGACAGCACCCAAGCCCTGAGTTCAAGCCCCAGGACTGGCACAAAAATAAAAGTGATACAATGGAATTTTACACAGATGTTTCCTAATTTTATTCTCTCTAGAATAAAATCATATCATTTGCAGGGAAAAGGACAGAACTAGAACAAATCATGTGAAGTAAGGTAAGCCAAGCTCAGAAAGACAAATGGCACATGTTCTCTCTGATATGTGGAATTTAGATCTAAAATTCACTGAGACATGACAAATTATACAGGATTCAAGATATTCACATAGTGAGACCCAAATAGGATACTCTTAGGAGAGAATCACAAAGGTGCAATGTCTAAGTCTCTCTTCATATTTATATAAAATAATATACATACTGAAATGAACTACAAGATGTGATGAAAGCAAACTATACAACCTGTGGGTGGAGATGAGAGAGAGGAACTGAGAGAGAATGAGGGAAGGGAAGTCACTATAGGAAAGGAAATGTACTCATTACCTGACTCATGTAATTGTAATCCCTTTGTATATCACCTCTTTAATAACAATAACGTGTATTTTTTTCTTTTTTTTATTCTGAAAATACCATACAGAGGGGTTACAATTACATGGGCAAGATAATGAATACCATTCTTATCAAGCATTGTTGCTTCCTCCTTTGTTTCTCCTTCCCATCCCTTCCCATCTCCCTCCCCACTTCACTCCCCCACCCCCCAAGATTTGTATATCTCATTGTTGCAATGGGTCCCCTTGCATCCTTATTTAAACGATTTGTTTTTACCCTTCCCCTCCACAAATTATACCAACATAAAATACACTGAAAGCAGGGGTTATACCATGGGGGAGGGACATACAAAGTAACAAAGAAATCATCTTATAAATATGTTAGAAACAATTTCATGAAAGAAAAAAAACATTTGAATACTTATCTTGGGGTTCATTTCCCCTAACATCAACTTATCTGACCTTTTCTGCTTGTCTCAGACATATATTAGTTATATTTATTTTTTTTAATCAGAAGATCAGAATGAATGTGAGGTTTTATATTTTCGCTTATATGGAAGTTAACTGCCAAATAAGAATATCCATTTTTCTCAGGTGACTTTGAGGTACATATCTACCTGTTGAGTAGTGGAAATATCCAGATCTATGGAGTACCTGGCCTGGAGAAAAATGAGAAAGAAATGACCATCTAAAATTTCTCATAAAGAACCAGCAATTGAACCAGATAATGTTTTAATAAACAGCCTAGCTCAGACCTAAGCAAGAAATTGCAAACTCAAAAGCACACAGAGCCAAGGTAAATAAGGTAACAAACAGAAAACCCAGAACACATGAAGACATGTGTAACACCTTCTAATAATTCATTTCAACTAAACTGACCAATATAATCATACACAATCATTCAACAATGGGTTTCATTAAATTGTATTTCCAATTATACTCTGAAAAAATACAGTTTTAGTTATTGCATTTTTCTCTTTCATTATTGCATTAGTTTTTAACTGGCGATCTGATATCTTTTCTAGTAAGGAAGCTGCTCAGAACTAATGATATCATAGATAATAAATAATTCATCTTTGACAATGTTAGCCAAAGTATTTCTTTTCATTATATTGTGAAATGTAAAACAAATGTTCACCAAGATATACTCTTTTGGCATGGATAGAATATATAATGATCCTTTTCATCTTTCAAATAATTACTTGCAAGATAGAAATCTGATGCTTCAATAGTTTGAGATTAATTTTCAGCACTATTTTGAACTCTTTGGTTCAACAATTTTTATTTATTGATGTTGATTGAGACCTAAAACTTTCCAATTTATTTTCCTAAAGTCTTCAACTACACAACCTTTGGGGAATTTAGTTTCCATCTCTATTACATGAAAAATGTATTTCACCAAATTATTTTCATTTTTTGAAGAGGAATTCAGCACAGTGAATTGGTCTAAATTTTGCCACAGTAAATGTTTCTCAACAAGACAAGGATGTCCACTCTCTCCACTTCTCTTCAATCTAGTATTAGAATGCCTAGCTACAGCAATAAGACAAGTTGCAAACATAAAGGGGATCCAAATAGGGAAAAAAGAAATAAAACTCTCCCTCTTTGAAGATGACATGATCTTGTATTTAAAGAATCCCATAGACTCCACTCCCAAATTACTCAAGCTGATTCAAAACTTTGGCAAAGTGGCACGGTATAAAATTAACCACCAAAGATCAATGGCTTTTCTGTATGCCAACAATGAGAAAAGTGTGGCTGAAATTAGGAAAGCAACTCCATTTGTAATAGCCCCACAAAAATAAAATACCTAGG
>NW_012267221.1:3210091-3223099 GCF_000151885.1 Dipodomys ordii | reverse complement strand
TTATAAGATTATTTCTTTGTTGCTTTGTATGTCCCTCCCCCACAGTATAATCCCTGCTTTCACTGTATTTGATGTTGGTATAATTTGTGGAGGAGATGGGGAAAAGCAAGCCATTTAAATATGGATACAGGTGGACCTGCTGCAACAATGAGAAATACAAGTTGTCATGTCAAAAACGAACTTTACAACTTGGGGCAGGGGCATGGGCGGGGGAGGGAGCATGGGAAGGGATGGGAAGGGGAAACAAAGGAGGAGGCTACAATGCTTGATAAGAAATGTACTCACTATCTTGCCCATGTAATTGTAACCCCTCTGTACAGTATTTTCACAATTAAAAAAAAAAGAGAAAAATGCAGTTGAAAAAAAAATGTTTCTCAAGCACACATGGATATCTCTAGAGACCAAATTTTTTAATCTCTGGAATCTTTAAATGTTATCTTTTTTGGAAACATGTCTTTGCAGATTTGGCATGGATTGTATGGATGATGTGAGTAAACTTAAAATGCTTTATAAGAGAGAGACAAGGAGATTATATTTATAGAGAGGGAGAAGATAATGTGTCCTTGAAGATAGACATCAGGGTAAGTAAGCGCAATAGCTATGAGAGTTAAGAAGCAGAAATTGTCATAGGGGCTGCAGAAGGAAATCTAGAGATGCTCACACCTCCATTTCAGCCCAGTAATGCTAATCTCAGAATCTGGCCTCCAGAATACAACCTCTATAAAGTTCTGATTGTTTAAGCCAAATCTGATGGTATTTTGTTACAGCAGCCACAGAAAACTAAAACAACATTCTTTTGCTAGAAATTGTAAGATCAAATTGCAAATATTTATAATTAATAATGATATTCTCTATACTTCTCTATAACCAATAACAAAATATAATTCTCTATAATAGTGAAATTTTGTTGGCTCATTATGTAAAGCTAAAAAGAATGTTTAAATCTATTCATCCAGGGGAAACTGAGAAAAGACATGAACAAATTGATGTTTTTCAATCAATTTTCTGGCTTCAATGAAGCAGTGATTCACTATACCTATAATACCAACTTGCAGTAGTTTAAATTATGATTTGCAAATGTCATGACACTGTAAAACTGATCATCTTTCAGTAGAAACCAGAAATAAATGTTTATTTTTTATTTTTTTCTCTAGACATGGAGTACTGCTCTCAACTAACCATATGATCACAATCTTAAACAACTGAAACTATATGATGTACAGTGTTACTCAGCTGTTGTTTTCAGTAGGGTAGGTATATTAAATGCATTTTTTTTGTGCTGATCCTGGGGCTTGAACTCAGGACCTGGGCACAGTTGCTGAGCTATTGTGCTCAAAGCTGGCATCCTACCTGTTGAGCCACGGCAGCACTTTCAGCTTTTTTGGTAGTTAATTGAGCCTTTGGATATTGCTCCCTGGGCTGCCCACAAACCATGATCTTCAGATCTCAGCCACCTGTGCGAAACACCTGAACCCAGCCTTAAATGTATTTTAACTTGTTTTTTTTATCAATTTACAATGGGTTTATCGGTATGTAGCCTTGTCTAGTTGAGAAGACTTTGTATTGTACACTTAATCCAAAGGAAGAGAAAAGGAAAAGGCATGTTGTAAAAGACACAAGTTCAAGATAAAAATTTACAAAGATTAAAGAATATGTTATAAGCTGATTTAATCAAAAATTTTGCATTAGGTTGAATGAAAGTATTTTACACAGGCATGATATAGGAACTATATTCAGCAGTTTTCTTGGAAAAGAACCTAATATATAATTTTAATTGATGGATTATAAATAATGTCACTAATGGTTTTCTAATGATATTTTACCATGTACTCTCCAAAACAATATGAAAATAGATGAAGTTGTTATCTTCATCGAACTACTGTGTCTTCCAGATGTCAAGTGGCTCATTTCTATCATTCTAAATACATATAAGGTTGAGATCAGAAGAATCATGGCTCCAGGTAAGTCAGTCTGAGAATTAACCAAGGCGCTATGGCATGCATTTTTCATCCAAGCTATAACAGGAAGCATAAATTAGGAGGGTGCTGCTGGGCAGGAAGTAAGAACTTATCTCAAAAGTAACCAATGAAAATAAGTAAAAATATTGGGTAATCATAGTGCAAAAGGAATAATGATACAGGAATTTACTTATCTTACAGTTTTTATCTTCAATTGATAAAACAATATTACTTAAAATTTATAGTTTATTTAAAAGGCAATTCACAATTACTGACTCACTAGAAAAATCAAAATAGTTATATCATAAAATACAGAAAACAAAATGAGAAAAAAATACAAGCAAAAACCAAGAAAGTATATGGCAAAAGTAAAACTAATTAAATCAGATCTTAATAAATAAATACAATTTAAACTCCTCATGAAAGTGAAAGTTTATCTAATATCTTCATAGATATTTGAATGTTGAGATAAATATTTTAAAAAGTAAATCAAAATTTCATATATGAAAATGGGAGAGATATAAATTACTGTATGTTATTAATGTAAATATATTCCTATGTAATGATATATTACTGTACTACATAAGTTAATAAGCATTTATTCAAATAATGTCAGAATATATAATTATGTGAAGGTAAAACAAGAACAAATGAAAAATGATAGCATTCTTATTTTCTAAGAAATTTAATGTTGTTTATACCTTCTTAAAATATCACTAAGAATGCATTGTTCTAAAAGTAAAGCAATTTGAAAGTATGTAAAAATGATTCAGAAAGAAATGGGAATTTTCTGAGAGCTGAGAATTAATTGTTGGAAGAGTTATAGACAAATTACCACTATGAGCATGTTGGTATAAAGCCTTGCTAACAGATGAAGATAGATTTTAAATTTCTAGCATTTAATAAAGCTGGAAATGGTGGTGATAGCTATTTTCTTAACTCATCTAACAGCAGAAATTCTAGAGCAGCTAAAAGATAAATGGGTCTCAAAGCCCTGCTCACTCAATAAATAACCAAGAAACCAGTTAGTAGGGAATTGTGCTTGGATCAACCAACGACGTGGGCAAGGAAAGAGAATTCTAGTTATATTCTTTCCTTACCCAAGTTAGTCCCATTCTATTGGCTCAAGATCCAAAATTGTGTATCATTTCCATTTATTTGGTAAAGTAGAATGATAGACAACATTGAAACAAAGATAATTAAGTTGAAAGCATCCACAGCACCACTCTTACTGACAGGAGGATTTCTGGATAGGGCAGGAATGAAAGGGACAATTCTGGGGACTAGACTGCTTGGGAGTATAAAATGAGAGTGGAGGTAAATGGAGAAATAGCAAATGGACATTATATCACTGAGAGTTATGAAACGCATACTAAACGCATAACTCCTTGTGCATCTTTAAAATGATTTTAGGAACACACAAATGTCCTAGATTATTACATTTTTTTTATCCTCCCCATAGTAAGATTACCACTCAATACACTGAAGCCAGAGGACAATGAGGTGGTGGGGGTGAAGCCACACTACACTAAATAGCATATTTAGAAGCTAATTAATGGATATACAGGGTAGATATTCAAATTATCATATTACTCCCAGAGAGACAGAGGGCAATATAGAAAACATGACATACCAACAAATAGCTTGGAAGAAGGATTTTTTCAGAAATATTAGGACAAAACATATCATTATTCAAACAGAGAAGTGAAGGGGTTAAAAGGAAGACGATAGAACCCTGAAATGTGAGTTTGTAAGTACATAGTTAAGTTGAAGAACTCCCCCAATGGTCAGCATAGGGAAAATTATGGGAGCAAGGAAGGAAATATTAAAGATTAATACACGCATGCATTTATATGTACACATATAGTCAAATATACATCCTAATGTTCAGTTATATAAAGATATACTGTGTACACATCGTATACGTATGTAATATGACATATTCATAGAGAGATCAGTAGTAACAGCATTATATTATTTAGTAAGAATCTTCAAGTGAAAGAAGAAAAAATATACAGAGGAAAGAAAGAGTTGAAAAGTAATGAACAAGAATTTCGTATAGTTCAAGAAACGTCCATCAGACCTCTGACTGCACAAATGCATAGAGTGCCAAATGATAAGGACAAGTTAAACAAATTTCAAAAATTTACAACCTCATCCAAGTACATTATAGTATGATGTGAAAACATGAATCTAATAAAGACTTTTCAACAGCAGCACTGGCTGCATAGAGACAAAGGAATAATGGCTTCCTGACAGATCCATTAGGGACTATTTTCATTATTTCCCTCAGCATTTAAGACAAGTCATCATGTGGAAGTGGTCACATCAGCCTGGGCATTCTGTCTGCTTTCACTGTCCATAATCAATCCATCTATGTATGGCTCACATGGAGGCTTAAATGTCATTTTCAACTCTCAGATCTGTGCTTGTGCACATCTAACTGGAACACATCACTTTGGGGGAAATGACTGGAACACTAAAATGGTTTGTGGCTCAGCCTGGCCTAAACCAGTGTCTCTAAACACTAAAACTTGGAATCTGGTGGGGTGGCTAGTCTCAGTGGTCAATATAACTGGATTGTGAAACAGCTTGAATACTGGTCTAGCAGACGGATAGGTTTGTCAGTCAGTGTGCTTCCAGAGACTACTGTCTGGTGGTCAGGGAACAGAGGGGAGATTTGTCCTGGATATGAATAGCACCCTGCACTAGACCAGGTCCCCAGAAGGAACAAGAAGCTCACACATGTGTGCAATCTTGACTCTTCTCCAGTGCCCATATTGCTTGCTGTGGCTGTCACTTGTGGACATGAGACTCCAATTTCCTCAGATTCTGACATAGGAGACTCTCTAGGCGCGTTCCAGGCCTTTGGCCTCACCTGGCATCATTGGTCCCTCTCATTCTGAGGCTTCCAGATCTGTAGCTTGAGTAGCTACTGGTTTTCCTGGCTTTTCAGCTTTCTGATAGCCATTATGGGAATTCCAGCCTCTACGATTTAATAAAACCCTTTGGTAATTCTGTGCACTTTCTCTTGGTGCTGTTCCTCTAACAGTGTGGACTGCTACCTGGGTTCGTCCTGGGAAGTTCACCTTCAATGGGTCTGTACTGGCCTCTCAGATCCCAATTAACTTCCTATAGTAGTAGTTCAGAAGCCCTAGTCTTGTCCTTGAGGTTTCTTCACTCATGGACCATTGCCATTTCTCTTTGCTCTCACAGCTTCTGTGGTCCAAATTGCCTGTGCCTTAAATACAGGGCACTCCTTTTTTCTCCAGGACTCTGTACAGTTCTCCTCCTATCCCAAAGATATGTCCACCAGATCCTTCCTGCCCAGCATTCGTAGATAGTTTACTCTTTATTTTCCCAAAAAACTCACTGCCAATAAGGGAAACCATGAGATTTATGTTTCTTTGGGCCTGGCTTACTTCACTTAATAGAATTTTTCCAAGCCTTCCCATTTCCTAACAAATGGGGCAATGTCATTCTTTCTGATGGAGGCATAGAATTCCATTGTGTATATATACCACATTTTCTTGATCCATTCATCTACTGAGGGGCATCTGGGTTGGTTTCAGAGCTTAGCTATGGTACATAATGCTGCAATAAACATAGCTGTGCTGGTAGCTTTAGTATGGTCCTGTTTGTGATCATTTGGGTAAATGCCCAAAAGTGGGATTGCTGGGTCATAGGGGAGCTCTATGTGGAGTCTTTTGAGGAACCTCCATACTACTTTCCAAAGTGGTTGAACAAGTTTACACTCCCACCAACAACACAGTAAGATTCCCTTCTGGCCACATCCCCTCCAGCATCTGATTAGTGTTATTGATTATAGCCATTCTAACTGTGGTGAGGTGGAATCTCAATGTTGTTTTGATTTGCATTTCTTTTATGGCTAGAGTTGAGCATTTCTTCATGTGTTTATTGACCATCCTTCTTTCCTCTTCAGAGAAGTTTCTCTTTAAGTCTTTAGCCCACTTATTTATTGGGCAGTGGTTTCTTTGAATATTTGTTGTTGGGGGATTTAATTTTTTGAGTTCCAAGTATATTTTAAATATGAAACCCTTGTCCGTTGTATGGCTGGTGAAGATCTTCTCCAAATCTGTGGGCTTTCCTATTAATCTTGCTAGCTATGTCCTTTTCCATGCAGAAGCTCTGCAATTTCATGCAATCCCATTTATCCAAACTTTCTTTGATTTGTTGTGTTTCTGGATCTCTATTAAGAAAATTTTGGCCTGTGCCAAGGATCCCTAGAGTTTCTCCTATTCTGTCTTGTAATGTTTTCAGGGTGTCTGCTTTAACTCCGAGGTATTTGATCCATTTGGAGTTGATTCTGGTGCAGGGTAATACAAGCAAAAACAGCCAGATAAGTCGATGTTTGGCAAATTGAACCCCAAGATAAGGACTCAAATGGTTTTTCTTTCTTGCTATTGTTTCTAACATATTTATAAGATGATTTCTTTGTTGCTTTTTATGTCCCTCTCCCACGGTATAACTCCTGTTTTCACTGTATTTGATGTTGGTATAATTATAACCCCTGTTTTCACTGTATTTGATGTTGGTATAATTTGGGGAGGGGAAGGGAAAAAACAAATGGTTTAAATAGGATACAGTGGACCCATTACAACAATGAGATGTACAAGACATTATGTCGAAAAACAAACTTTACAACTTTGGCAGGGGGTGGGGGGAATGGGGAGGTTTTTGGCGGGTAGTGGGGAGGGTAAGGGGTGGATGAGAGGGCAGGGATGGTAAGGGGAAACAAAGGAGGAGGCAACAATGCTTGATAAGAAATGTACTCACGGGGTGGGAAGGTGGCTCAGTGGTAGAGTGCATGCCTTGCATGTATGAGGCCCTGGGTTCGATTCCTCAGCACCACATAAGCAAAAAGAAAAGAGCCAGAAGTGGTGCTATGGCTCCAGTGGTAGAGCACTAGCCTTGAGCTGAAGAGCTGAGGGACGGGGCCGAGGCCCAGAGTTCAGGCCCCACGACCAGACCCTCCCCCCCAAAAAAAGAAAAAGAAATGTACTCATTTCCTTGCTCATGTAATTGTAACCCCTCTGTACCTTCTGTATGGTATTTTCACAATTAAAAAAACTAATTAATAAAAAACCTCACTGCCCCCCACTTCCATATCTCTTTCACACATCAGAGACTTGGAGCAGCAATGCATCTTCATAGCACGTACTGTTTACATGTAAGTCTTGTGTATCACCTCCTTGTCATCTATACAATGTATTCTGTAAGATTAGTTGTTTTCCAATTCAGCATTGTTTAACATTCTATGAATGCAGCACAGTCTAACATTTGTTAAATCAATGAATGAATAACAGCTACAGGCCTAAAACTTACAGCAAACATCTTAAATTCATATGGCTAGATTGAGAGGCATATATATGCCTAGTACATTATTTCACACATGTATTATTGTAAGGATATGGCGAAGCTGATGGGAAGATGAGTTAATTGAATGGCATAAGATTATGTTCTGACAGGCAAAAATATCACTTCAATGATATCGAAACATTCTATAATTATTTTTCCATGTGTGTTAAAAAAAATTCGCTTCTTCCAGTAAGAAGTCATGATTGCAAACCTAGTGATCTGTGAACACAAAAGCTAGAAATATATCTATTACAGAAACAGTTTATTTTATTGAGACATTTTCCTTGTTTTCTTCTACTGTGATTTCCATAGAATTGATTTGATGGCAAATGTCATTTTGAGTTCTTTTATAACAGACTGCAAAAGTAAATGCTAATCCTTTTGTGAAGAAAGAATTGGGAGAACAGTCTATTCCTGAAGTGCTTTGAGAGTGGTAAATAAGGAATAATACTGAATCAAAATGAAGCATTAACTTTTTGAAATCCAATAAATTAAACAAAAATCTCAATTTGGAAAGTTCAGTCTACCTGAATGGCATCTGTCCTAGATTGCAAGCGTTCTTAGTGACTGGGAAATGACCAGAGAAGGGTAATGAATTAGAAGGTCAATATGAGCAGCTTTCCAGAATAGTATTTAATGGAGTGTATCTTATCAAAGAATAGTCAGCACCTGTGAGCCATGGGTTGTGTGACACCTAAATTCTGGAATGTCACTAAACACTTCATGCTCTTTCCAGAAAGTCATCACACACAAAACTAGATGCTTTGTACTGGGGGGAGGGGAAAGGAAGCTAAATATCATAGAGCCAAGGAGCTCCCCGTGACAGATATATTCATTTTCCCCTATGAAAAAAATGTGGTGTGTTTGACCTGCAGTCTTATTAATTTAATGAAATTAATCTGCTATATACATTCATAGTTATACAGCTGGCTTGTTTTTTTTTTATGTTTTGTCAGTCATGGGGCTTGAACTCTGAGCCTGCGTGCTATCCCTGAGCTCTTCAGCTCAAGATGAGTGCTCTACCACTTGAGCCAAAGAACTACTTCTGATTTTCTGGTAATTAATTGGAGATAAGAGTCTTATAGAGTCCCAAAGAAACATAGGTCCCATGGTTTCCCTTATTTGCAATAACTTGTATATGTCTGAGTTAAGCAGAAAAGGTCAGGTAAGTTGTTGTTAGGGAAATGAACCCTAAGATATGTATTCAAATGTTTTTTTCTTTCATGCGATTGTTTCTAACACATTTATAAGATTAGTTCTTTGTTGTTTTGTATGTCCCTCCCCCACAACCCCAGCTTTCACTGTATTTGATATTGTTATAATTTGTGGGAGGGGGAAGGAAAAAAACAAATCATTTAAATAGGGATACAGGTGGACCCAATGCAACAATGAAACGGACAAGTCATTATGTCAAAAACGAACTTTACAACTTTGGTGTGGGGGGGGGAGGAGAACTGGGTGGGGGGACCCAGGGGAGGATGGGAAGGGATGGGAAGGGGAAACAAAGGAGGAGGCAACAATGCTTGATAAGAAACGTACTCATTATCTTGCCCATGTAATTGTAACCCCTCTGTACAGTATTTTCACAATAAAAAAAAAGAGTCTAGACTTTCCTGCTCAGGCAGCAACCATGTAGCTTTGAACCAAGATCCTCAGATCTCAGCCTCCTGAGTAGCTAGTATTACAAGCGTGAGCCACTGGTACCCGGCTTACAGCTTGCTTTTTAATTATTTTTTTTCAGTTAGTTTGTACACACATAATTTTAGTACAAATAGGATTGTATAAAATATTTTTATTGTGAAAATGCTGAACAAGGGTTACAATTACATGAGCAAGGTAATGAGTACATTTCTTATCAAGCATTGTTGCCTCCTCCTTTGTTTCCCTTTCCCATCCCTTCCCATCCCCCCCCCCCCCAGTTGTGTGGGTATATGCAGCTTCCCTGCCACTCCATGTGAGCAGCACTACCAAATACTTCATGGTGACGATCTATCTGGTTAGTACCTTCCTCCAGTTTTTCCATACTCCTATTGCTCGTGTAGACACACGTAATAGATGCTTTTATAATCACTTGTTTTACAAAATAGATTGTACTAATCTTTTTGCTCCTTACTTTTCTCACATAGTAGTATTTTATGGAAATAAATACGCTAACTGTTAACAGTTTAACTATGTTTTCCTTATTGTTGCACAATATTCTGAAATTTGTATAAATAATAATCAATTATTCTACTGTTGGAAAGTATCTTGTTTCATGTCTTTCCAGTGAAAAAAAATATGTATTCATTTCATATCTATTGTCTATATCATATATGTCCAGCTATAGGAATATATAGAAGTTGGGTGCTAATGGCTCATACCTATAGGTTTGAAGCCTCTGGAAACTATCCCATCCAAAGTCCAGAAGCTTTGGTTCACAGCACCCTTTCTAACCCTTTCATGAGCCCCAGGATTCTAGTGTCTGGTAGGTCTGTCCTTTTCTGACAAGGTGCTTTCAATAACTTAAATTTATTCTAGAACTTTATCTTCTGAGTTTTTGGAAGAGCTCACCAAACCAGCAATCACATAAACCAATGTGTCTGAACCTTCCAATGTTATTAGACTGGCACTGAGGAGAAAAAAAGGAAACCAAGAGGATTCAAGTGTACTGACTTCAATGTGTCAGACCCACACAAAGTCTTTAATAATCGTGGAAAACTTCTCAACTAGTCCTAGTTCTAGAAACAGCAGTTGGTTTTACACATAACAATGTATTTGCTTCTACCACTGACAAAAAATGAGTCTAGGCTAGATGTGGTAGTGCATACCTTTAATCCAAGGTAAAAAAAGCAGAGGAGACTGGAAGGATCTTGGTTCAGGACTAGCCTCAGAAAAAATTAGTGAGAACTTTTGCCCTACCTCAACAAAGAAGCTGAGTAGGGTGGTGCTATAATCCCAGCTATGTAGGAACATATGTAGCAATATCAGGGCCCAAGACCCTATCTAAAATATATCTACATCAAAAGGAAAAAAAAGGATACTGATAGTGTTACATGGGAGTGTTATTGCCTAATAAGTAACAAGCCTTGAGTTGAAATCCTGCTACTTTCCCCTAATGTGAATATATTTGTTGTAATGTACATAGATACTGTGAAATGATTGCTACAACCAACATGTCTATCATCTCACAGTTGTGTGTGTGTGTGTGTTTTGTGTGTGTGTGTGTGTGTACTTGGTGTCTATTTGGTATCTATTTATTTAAGATCTAATTTCAAGAATACTGTCTAATACTTGCTAAAATTAACATTCTGCCTCCAGGTAAAAGTGAAATCATATATGAATTGTCTTTGTGGGCTAGCTTATTCCCACAGACAGTGTATAATGCTTTCCTTTTCTCTTCATCCTCATCAATACTGACTATTTTTCTGCTTTTTTTTGATAGCAATCATTCTAACAGATGTAAGGTAATATGCTATTGTGGTTTTTATTTGAATTGTTCTGATTGGTGATAGTGATCATGTCTTTACATACTTGTTGGCTGTGTGTATGTTTTTTTTAGAACCAGTCCATTCAGAATAATTTTTTAATTAGGTGACTTATTGGCATGGTAATAAATTATATAAGTTCCTTTTATGTCTTGGATTTTAACCTCTTATCAGATAAGTAATTCAAATATATTTTCAACTGTTCTTTCCCTTAAATTTCTTGGTTATTTCCTTTGCTATACAAAAACTTTGTTTTGTGCAGTCTTATTTGCTTATTTTTGGCTTTATGGGTATACTTTTGGTGTCATATCCAAAAGTAATTAGTAAATCCATTATCAGGAAGCTTTTTCATTTTTTCTAAAAGTCTCATAATTTCCTGTTGGTTGGTTGGTTGGTTTTGCTTTGATCATCTGCTTTTTGAAATTGGGTTCACCAGGTGGCTTTGGTTTGTCTGCACTCATAGAAATAAGTGGTCTTCCCACCTCAGTCTCTAGCATAGCTTGTATTAAAGATGTGTTCAACAACTTGCAGCTCATTGTCTAGCTTTGATATTCAGGCAACACTGGCTTTAGTAAGCAATTTCAAAGTGTCTTCTCATTTTCAAATTTTCAATTGAAAGATTGGTATTGATTCTTCACATACATTGTGGAATTCAGCAGTGAAATCATTCTAGGCTTTCCTCTGTTCAAATACTTTTGATTATTGATTCAATCTTTTTGCCTGTGACTAATCTCTTCAAATTTTTCTATTTTTGCTTTTTAGATTTTACCAATCTGTAGGTTTGGGGATGTTTTTTCAGATTAACTAAGTTATTGGCCTATAAAGTTCATGGAGGTCTTTTATGATAGCTTGTATTTCTTGGCATCAGTTGTAATGTCCTCAGTTACATTTGTATTTTATTTTATTTGAGTCTTCTCTCATCTTGTTTTGGTAGCTTTTGTTTATATTTTCAGAAAGCCAATTCTTCACTTTGCTGATCTTTTCTATTAGTTCCTCTAGTTCTCTGTTTCATATATCTCAGCTCTAATCCTGGTTATTTCCTTTTTCCTTCTATCATGGCTTTATTTGTTGTTTGCTTTCCATTCTTAGTGTGTCTTTAGCTGGGCATTTATTGCTATGTTTCCTTCTTGGCACTGCTTTTGTTGACTCTCATAGATTTGCATACAAGGTGTTTCCAATGGCTCTGTTTCAAGATATTTTTTAATTTGTCTATTGATTTCTTCTGAAATGAATTGGTTGTTCATGAATGAGTTATGTGATTTTCACATGCTTGTGAACTATCTATCCCCATTTTCTCATTAATTTCTAGTCTTATGACACTCTTATCAAGAAAGGCCCTTAAGATTTCCAACTACTTGAGTTCCGGGAAGATGGCGGAGGAGAAGCTGGAATCTGAACAAGCTCTCCCATAGAAAGCAGTTTTAGAGTTCCAGTGAACAGTCCTAAGCCAGAAAATCACACCAAGTGTGCCATCACAGGACAGAGAGTTAGACAAGAGAGGGAAGCCAAGGCAAAAAGACACATCTGAGCGCTCGCCAGCAGCCGCCGCGGTGGCGGCGGCAGGGTCGCAAGCAGCGGAGAACTAAGCTGGGGCCATACCTGAGCGCTCACAGAGAGTCCGGGATGAAGGAGCCAGACGCAGTGGGCAAGTGGATTCTACTCAACACCAGCAAGAACCAACAAGGAGCGGACATCTTCATCCTGCAGCTTGCAGACCAGAGATGACCCAGGATCCAAGACTTGGCATGAGTAGAAGCCCGACATCCTCACTCCTTCTCAGGGAGCAGAGGAGGGAAGGCCACCAATCCCCCCCAGCATCTTGGATACCGACAAAGCTCGGAGGAGCTGCCAGCTCCAACCCAGGCCTTGGAATAAAACGGGTCATTTAGCAGGTAACAAGAACTTAATGGCGACGTGACCTGCCAGACTCGGCTCCATCCAGGGAAAAGTCACCCAGCTCAGGCACCAGCCATTGGAGTGGCTTTCCTCACTGGGTAACCAGAGCCAGTGGCTGCCTCTCCCTCTAGCAGCCTCAACTATCAATTGAAAAACAGAATCCCTGAGAACGGCTCCAGGCTGAGCTCTGTGAGATTTTTTTGCACAAAACAGCCCCAGGAAAAAGCTACTGATTGTTGAAAGGCCTCAACTCTACCCAGAACCTAGCCTCACCACTGCATCCCCCTCTTTTGTGATTCTCAAAGCAGATC
>NW_012267221.1:3193594-3204119 GCF_000151885.1 Dipodomys ordii | reverse complement strand
ATGTGAAGGGTAAACAAAAGGAGGAGGCTGCAATGCTTGGTAAGAAATGTACGCATTATCCTGCCCATGTAATTGTAACCCCTCTGTACAGTATCTTCACAAATAAAATAAAAAAAAAAGATTTCCAACTACTTAAGTCTGGGAAGCCTTGTCTTTTGGGTCTCATCCACATTTATCTTGGGAAATACTCTATATGTACTTGAGATTATGCACCCTCTTGCTTTGAAATGAGAGGTAAGGAAGCTCAAACTCCTTGATCTTGTTGGTATTACTTCCAAAACATCTCTCCCTATTAAAAATGACCTGTTTAGAACTGATTCAATGTATGTTGCAACTACTTTATAAACTTCCCTCAAAAAAAAAAAAAAACGGGTATCCTAAACTCTGTGAATATCTATGAGACAACTCTACCAAATTGAAGGATTTCTGTAGAATTTATGTGCTAATTTCAATTTCAATTTCACTGTCAGTCCCATCTATTATTGCTTCAATCCTAAATTAATGAGGCAAGTTAGAGCTGGAAAATGTCAGATCATCTGAGGTCATCATTCTTTTCTGAGGTCATATAAAATGAAAGAGTACTTCTATCATAATTCAGCAATCCATTCCATTTTATAGATTAATAACATGTTAGAGCTGGAAGGTTTGTAATACAGCATCAAATCTAGATTTATACATAAGAAGACTGAAGTCCAGAGAGGTAAAGTAATCCATCTAGGCTTTTATAGTCCATTGTTCCTTGTTCATTGTTTCTTGCTTTACAAGATCTAAATATAACCTTTAACTAATCTGAGTGCTACATTCTTCTACTTGCCACAGCCAGGCTTAGAGACTTATACCTTTCAAATGTACCTTCTAGGGTAAAAGAAGTCAAGGCTTGCTTCAAAGTTCCTTCTCTTCACATGTATTGATACTATTTACTCCATTCTTGTGTTTTTTTTTTTTTTGGTCTTAATAGTGTTTAAAGCATTGCTGTATTGAATTTCCTTGAGTTTTTCATGGTCAATTATATACCCAGAGTAAAATAGCCATTGAGTTGGAAAAGAGTTTAGGAACTTAGGGAATATTCTCCCAGCCTGTGTACTGCACTGCCTTATCCTGCTCTTCCAACGTACACCAGAATGCTCTCAAGTTACTTCTGAGGTCACAGAAGTGTTCTTATTTTCTTTAGTGTTCTTATTTCATTAGAGGTCCTTTCCAACAAACTTCTGAGTTAGAGTCCTTCGTTCACGTCCAGCTTGGTATGATTCATTGTGTCTGTTGTTTGTCCTCAATTCCTACCTAGATAATCTGTCTCACTCCCCTGTAAGAATTCTGACTTTGCATTTCTGCCTATCCACCTTCCCAAGTTCCACACCCTAAAGGCTGGAACACAGCTGCTCAGCACAGAGCCCGGACAGAGCTGCAGGCTGGGAAACATTGACTTAGTAATAGTTGGGAAGGTGAAAGAAAGTGCTGTAGAAAATGAGACTCAAGATGTTGGTGATCTTGATTATCAACATTATTGTTTGTGACATGCTGAGGGGTTTGGACTGAAATCTGAAGGATGTGGGGGTGGGGGCGGGGTGAGGAGTTATTGTAGGTTGTCAGAAGAAGAGGAATAGACCAGAATCTGTGAGATATGAGTGGAAAGATCTTTCTTGAAGTGTGGAGAATATCTGCAGGTAGATTAAGCAGAATAGCTTTGTCTCTCTGAGTCTTTTTTATTCTTCAGAATAGAACACAGATTCATTTTCTCAACCCAAACGCTTACCACCACCACCACAGCAGTCACAGAGAATACTCCTGTCCATGTCCATTTTGTACATTTCCAATAAGCTATAATGTGATAACCCTTACATTTATCCAGTAGGAACACAGAAATTATATTTATTTAAATAAATATTTATATAAAGCAAATGTGTGCACTATGAAGCATATTGAAAACTATATTCAAATTATAAACATTCATCAATTGTTTACATGGAAGTAATCTCTATGAGACTGTATATATACTTTTATACATATGCATTTATTGTAGCCACCACATAGTTCTAATGCTTTCAAAAGTTCTCCCATTTACTTATCTTTATAACCAGTGACTCTACCTTGACTTCAAACAGTTACTATCTCTGATTCTAAACTTTTGTCTTTTCTTTAATGTTCTCTTCCTAATCATTCTGGAATTATCATAATACAAATATCAGCTTGATTGGGTCTCCAAAGTATCATAGCTTTTCTTCATTGTTTTCTCCATACACTTATTTTTAGACTCATTATTCTGTTACATTGTTCTACACAGCTCTCCTTGAACCAGTTTTTTTTCTCACATAGTTAGCTTTTATTTAAACTTATACTTTTTTCTTTATTGTGTTTATGTGCAAGAAACGGATAATATTGTTGGCCCAAAATTACAATCATTAGAAAACCCTCTTGCAAGTATAGCTCTATAAGTATCTGAAAACAAACTTCAGGAGTGTTCTTATCCTTCTAAGCAGATAAGAACAGCCCACTGTACCTAAACTGTTTCTTCAGACAGTGATTAAGACTGAACACCAATCTCTTCTGGCCGTCTCTAGCCAAGGTGTCTATTAGATCAGTCTCTAGTGAAATCCCTTCTACATAATTCCTCCATCACTAGGGGAACTTAGAGGATCCCAAGCCACCCAACATGGAAGGATCCAGACAAACTTATATCTCATTTTATCTTTTGTTACACCCATCTTTTGCTATTGCTAATTCTACTTTGTAGCTTCTCACTATAACAAACAGCAGCAATGCATGTGGTGACACACTCGGTTCTCTGAGTCCTCAAAGTGTATCACAGAAATTGAGTGGTTTGGATGTTCCCTAAGTGTCTGGTTTCTCTGTGTCTCAATTATAGATTCTCTCCCAAACAGATACTATAGCTTTTCTTGAAATCTTTCCAGGAGCTTTGTATATGTCACATACCTAGCACTGTTTGGTTGTTTAAAATGAAATACAAGCAAAGTACCAAGAGAAATTCATCAGACCCTTCAGTAAACAAGAAATTTAAGGTAAAGAATGGTATCTGTGAAAACAGAAGAAAGAGTAAATTGCTGCTGCTTTGCAATTACACACAAGAAAAGCTTTGCAGTTGCTTTGTAAGCATAGGACATTTCCCCCGAAGTAAATAGCAATCAGCTAAGCGTCTGTTCCACCAACATGGCCTCACATCATTAGGCAACACTCATAGGGGCACCAACCTTGCTTATCAGTTGCTATGTGGTGGTTTGTAAATGTACTCATCATCTAGGTAGCTAATGTATTTTGAAAATAAGTGGGCATGACTTCTACCCTAGGCTCATTCTGCTTCCTCTAGACCAATAGGATATAAACTGACCTAGAATAACTCCACATCATGACACAAGGTCTCTGATTTTGTTTAAAATTGCAGGGTATTTTTATTCTGCCCAGTCTGCAAAACTGTGACCATCTAAACATATACAACTTTGAAATGGTGGTATCTTACTAAGAAACAGACAGTTTGCTGGTAATCTTATCTCTGGGCTACTTTAATTTCTGACAGATGTACAAATGAGGAAAAGGCAAAAGACAAACATCCTGTTGATCATGAGAATCAGGGAGTAAACAACCTACTCTGTATTTGGACCTTATCAGAAGTTCTTAATCACTCCTGAAGAATTATATTCTCTACTGACTCTTCCCTTCTCTCTCTTTTTCCCTATTAGTTTTATAGAAAAATAGTTTTATAGAAAAATAATTTTTCTATTTCTATTAATAGAGTCCTGTGGCATGATTTGAAAATGAAATGTGTTTTTCATAAATCTTTCTGAACTTTTGTCTTCAAATAAAAGAGCTGCATGTGCTACAAATAAACAAGTGTCAGAAGACCAGAAGTCAGAACAAATTTCAGCAAAGCTGATCAAGGTTACCTTACAAATTGATAACAAGACAAAAAATTCTTTCGAACTCATACATTTCACACAACTAGTCCAGTGTTAAAGGTTTGTAGTCATTGTTAAATCAATGAAGTGAAACAAAAAGTAATGATTTTCTAAACAGAATGTACGAAATAAATTATTATCCAATGACCTATTTCAGATTAATAGGGACTTCTTTTAAGAGTATATATTGGTTTTCAGATGTGGATAATAAATTTGGCTCAAACAGGACTTTTGGGAGACAGTATAAGAGGGCCTAATGTTTGGTCTGCATTCTACCACATGATCCATGCTTCTCCATCTCTTTTAACCTCAGATTTTTTTCAGATAAAATATTGTACTTTTATTTAGGAACTAACTTGGGCTGAAATTTGTTTATTGCTGCTTACTAAGTATCTAGGACCACAAGTATGAGAGCATCAGTATCATATCTAGTTGTTGTTTTTTTTAATTTAGATAAGATCTTACCACTTTTTTGGGGGGAGGGGGGGTTGGGAGAGTCAGGGTTGGCCTGAAACCAGGTCCTCTTACCTGTTCTCAATAGCTGTGACCATAGGCAGACACATGATGCCCAGCCTTGAAACACAATTTTTATATTAAACACAAATGAACTTTGCATTCGAAATCTGTTGCACACATTGGCACAAGGTTGAGTTAAAAAATAGTTTTGTCTTTCTGAGCTCCTTGTAGCAGAGGTTAGTACCTCTTTTATGTTCTAAATAACCACAGATGATCATTTACATTTAAATTGGTAAAGGTTTTTCCTTCAAGATTTCATAAAAAAAAGTTTGGATTAGTTAAAGGAAATTTGTTCATTAGGGAAGCCTAGCTGTTGCTAAGAATAATTGGAATTAAATGAATTTTTTATACCAAACAATTACTTTAAGTTCTCTATGATTTACAGAATTTACTCCAGGCTACAGAACAATTTTGCACAAATGTCGACAGTTTGGTTGTATCACAAATTTTGGTTGTATCACAAATTTTATTTTTATCATGAGGCAGCAGGAAATTCCTCTTAGTGCAAAACTAATAATCAATATTTTTTTGAAAATCAGGATAAAATTGAAGGAACAAGTTTAAGGCCAACCTATTTTAAAGCTGCTCTCTTTTAAACTCTTATTTTACAGTTAAAGCCTCTTCTCAAATGTTTAATCAGCCATAATACTCTTTGCAATAAATAGTTTTCCTGAGAAGTACTGAATTTATTCTTTTAGTGTGGATTTCTCTATTTTGGCTAACTATCCAACTACAAATTGGGTATATTAAGGACTTCTGGATTACAAAACTGACTCAAGTCAGTTTTGTTTTTTTAAAATAAATAAAATGAAAATCATTTTGTCTAAGCACTTTAAAAAAAACTTTCCATCTGTAGTTTTTTAACCCATGTTTAAAGTGGCCTGCTTTGCCATGTGTGGACACCATAAATAAGAAACAGAAGTCTGTGCAGAATTCCTCCGCATCTGTGGTCCCTGAGCTCAGGAATCAGGGCAAGTTAGGTCAAACACCACTGACACTAGACTCCAGCAAGACTAAAACTAATGGTCATGCTGAGAAGATTAAAATTCCAGCAGGAAGTAATTTGTATACTTTTTTCATTACATAGGAGTACCATCACTGACAAGAAATTGTAATATTTTCCTTAGGAAGTGCAGAGAAAAATATGACCCAGGGTCTGGTAGTGAAGAGGCCAGGAAAGTATTTCTGCAGACTGGAGAGCACTTTCTTCATTGGGGAAATCAGAATAGATTCCCAAAGAAAAGTGGCTGTCTTCAGTCTATATTGGAGCTGTGCTCACTACAGCGAACCGTATTCAAAGCAGGGAACTTATCTCAGTGGTAATCACTAAACTTGGTCTTTTCTTTATGCAAGTAATGTGAAATATGACTATCACTGAGTAGTTAGATGATTAGTTTTTAGTTATACTGATCAAAATAAAATAGTTTTATTATTCTATTAAAATAATCAATGCATTCTATTTAATTTAAACAAAAAGCCAAAAAAGATACCTATAATCATACTACAAATAAAATACCCATTTTAATAGAGCAACTATTTTCATATGGATGAGAAAATATTTTTTATTGTCTAATGACATTACTTTCATGAGTGTACTTATCCATTTGCTTGCTGATAAACATGTCTTTTCCAGTTTGGGGCTATTGAAAAATTAATCTGGTAGGAAATTTCATGTACAAATCACCAATATGAGTATTATTTTTCTTTTTTTGTGAAGAAAATGAACTTCATTTACAGAGAAATTACATTACTGTATTTAAATTTAGTGTGGAAAGTGAACATATCACAGGGATTTGAAATTGTGATGTGTATCTAAAAATGAATATAACTGATTCTACTGTGAATAGGTCTTAAAATTTCACCAGGATTCCAAGAACCTTGATTTTTATCTCACTCTGACTTCTCTATCTTGTTTTAGCAGGGGTAGCATTGATCAAGATAGATTGTATTCATAAACTACTTTCTTAAATGACAATTCCTTTGTACAACTACCTAAAGATAATAATAAAAAGAAAAACAAGTAACAAGAAGCAGTATTTTTTAATTTTTCTGTGTATTAATGCATATTTTAGGGAAAGTGGATCAATATAAACATATGACTTTGTGAACTAATAAGCTTTCATTATATCTCTTTCCCTATCTCATCTCTAATATGTTCTTAAAATTTGAGTAAACACAATATAACACATTTGTCTAATCACCCAGTGGTGTGCAGCTGAGTTATTTCCAATACTTAATTAAACAATGCTGCAATGCACAGCCTTATGTAATTAGCTTTGCTTATTAGTCCTATTGTTTCTCTAGGATGAATTCCTAGAAATAGAATTCCTGAGTCACATGCAGTGCAGATTTTCAAGACTTTTGATAAATGTGACCAAATTGTTTTTTAGTAAGGATACAATAATTGTTATCTCCAACAGCATTTTCTTAGTGATTATTTTTCTGTTTTTTTTTCATTAACTGAGTATGACATCATTTTCCTTTACAGGTATTAATTTAATAGAGAAAATCCACATTTTACTTGTCATTTCTTGAATAATTACTGGAATGAGCTAAAAAGTTTATAGATTATTTCTTCTTTGTTAATTTCCCATTTTTGTATATCTTTTCCTTTCAGTTCCTCATTTTTATGTGTTATTCATTCATGATATTAGCTCTTTGTTGTACATACTGTAGCAATTTTTCCACATATCCTTTGACTTTTTCTTCTAAAAGTCATTGCTGTTTCTAAATCGTTCCTGAATGAAATGCTAGACAGGTAGACATGTGCGAACACACTGGATTAGAACACAGTGTGGTAAAGTAAATGATCAGAGAAGCCATATTTTGAAGGATCGAATCTTGGAGTCTTAATTACACAGCAGTCTGCAGGCAGCTCATTGTAACAAAGGCCTGTAGCCTGCAAATAAACTTAACACAGCTAGGAAACAGGCCAGAGAGGAAAGAAAGAACAAAACAATACCAACAAACCAATTCAGCTCCTATAGGAAGCTGAGGATGGGAGACAAGCCAGGAGACAGGACACAGAACTCATGGTGCCTGTGCTTGTCTGGGCTTAAATAGGGTCAGGGCAGGGGGCAGGGTCACAGGAAATTCCTAGTCCCAGGCACTGGACTAACAGGTTCTGTAACCTATCAGCTAAGTTCCTGAGATTCTGGCATGCCCATCACCTGGGAGGTGGGCACCATGTGACCAATATGGCACCAGCCAGAACTGACCTCCCACTTCAACAGAACAGTAATTAAATTCTGATCTTTTTATAATGCTCACATTTTATAGTCAATTTTCCCCATTTAGATTGTCTTGAATTTGATCTACTGATAGCTGTTGCTCACCAACACAGAAATAGTATTTGGAAATGTAGTCTCATTTTATAAGGAAAACATTATTTTCCTCCATACTTTTAGTGTTTTTAGGTCATAAAACATAATATAATTTCTCTGCACATTCTTACAAGATCCAAACCAAATTCGCGAAAGCTGAACTACTTTTGTAATCACACAAAGGCAGTGGTCTTTCCGTGCAAGTCAGCACCCAGTCCTGCAAGAAGAGTTATAGAAAGATGCAATTCTCAGTTTCAAGGCTCTCTCCATCCAATTAACATATTGGTGAGTCTAGCTACATGAACAACTTGTGTTTTCACAGAAATACCAAATACTTCGTAGAACTGAACAAATTTCACTTGTATCTGTTCAACTAATGTTTTCCTTATTTTTTTGTGTGTGTCAGGAGGCAGTCACTTAACCATAAAAGTATGTCACAGTGATTTTCAGGGTGCTTTGTATGTATTGTTCATCCTGTCTTCCCAGCAACTGTAAGGAGGTTGATTAACATGCCCAAGATTGCAAAATTTGTAAATAGAGGAGACAAACAAGACTCTGATTGTTAGGTTCCAGAGCTTGCACTATTTACCCGAACTGCCTCCCAGCAAGGTGCACCTACACAGCATGAAACAGGACAGATGGATTTGAACACATGGATATACAGAGCCTTTCTCTATTGGAGGTGGGGCACATGCAAATGTCAAACCAACTTTCCTACTCACCATCCCAGAGAGATGATCTGTTCTTCCTGGAGTTTGGAAATCACAGTACTCAGAAAATCTTATCTAGAGAAGTGCCAAAGAAAACAAATGGGCAAATGTGAGCTTTAGAATAAAAATGTAACCTTTTAATGCTGAAAATTCAGTGCTAGAACATAAAACTTACAAGCATAATTTGCATTTTCAAGTCTTCCATGTTTAATTTCCTTCAGTGAACTGAAGAAATTAACTTAAGCACTTATTCTGCATATTACATAGCCAGTGCTCCAACATTTTTTTTTGCTGGAATTTCTAAGTAGCCTGTATTCTGATTACCACTTGCTCCAAATTTTTCTTAAGAGCTCATCTCCTCCAATTGATGTGCTTGATTTGCTGTTTCCCTTCCACTGACCTTTTCCAAGGAATGGATACACAGGCTAGTGAATGGGACGATTATATACTTAAAGATCTCAATGAGAGGTAAGAAAGAAAACTTGAAATTAAATTTTCGACATCATGATAGTTATACAGCATAGCTACCACATCCTGCAATTTTTCTCTGTCCATCTGTCAGCTCAGCTTCCAACTTCTGCCAAAGACAGAGTCATCCAGTCTCTACAGTGAACCTTTTCCTGTTTCTCAGCCATAAAATGTGCTAACAAGCAAGTCCTCCCTCCAAGCCAAACCCCATTCTCTCAGTACAGGCAGTCACGGCCAACTGTCACGAACAGCATCAGAATCACATCCATACAGAAAGGAACAATTTCTAATATTGTCATTATCCTGCAAATATCTTTATTTTTAAGATGATATTTAAGCACATTTCAATGAGGGAAAGTTTCAAATTGGATCCCAAATTTGCTATTTTTAGAAATAGCAGAGATGGAAATAAAAAAAAAAAGAGCAGAGTGTGAAGGCTGTGATTTGTCCCCAGTCAGCCATTGGCAATATGCTACACCCTAAAATCATCCAGTTTTCTGTTTACTTGTTTGTTTCGTATTAGCTCTTATAGAGAAGGCAATGATTCTTTGGATAAGGGAGATGGTTGTTTCGGAATGTTTCCTGCTTAGATATTTTAGATGGATATTCATTGTCTAAATGAGAAGCAGCAAAATAACCAGAAATAGCATGACAAAATAAATAAGCCAAAATAGAAAAAGCAAAAACAAAATTATATTTAACCTTTCCTCTATTTGCTTCTTACTTGTGGTAGACAACGTACTATAGTACAATATAATCAGAATGCAGTAAAAAGAAAAAAGAGGCCTGGATTCTAAAGAAGGAATCCACACATTGCCATCAACATTTCCCTAAATCAGCAGCTACAAAGTAAAGGAGGTATCACTGGATTGTATCTTGGGTTCCTTTGGCCTTAAAAATTACTATAGACTTAATCAACTTAACAGCCCAGCAATGATCATGGTACACTGGCAGATACCTGATACTAATGTAAGTTATTCATTTCCTTCCTAAGAATGTCGTAAGATGAGAAATGAGTCCATCCCTAGAATGCCCTATAGCATCCCTAAATGACCCCTTGGGGGCATCCTCACTTTAAAGACTTGCCAATGCAGGAGTTATCTGATCCTTCGCCTCAATTCAGGAGGCTCCTAGAGCTTCAGCCATGCTCTCAGGTCATGATAAGCAGTGAAAGCCATTATTGCAACTTTATTTTCTCTAAGTTCTGTCAGATGCTGCTGTCCTTACTCTACTCATGTGTGTTGTTGCTGAGATCACTGCAATATATCCCCTCAATACCCAATTCTCCCGCTCTAAATCAGGAGACTCTCTAGGAAGTTTGGTGGGGCTGGGAATGTGATCTAGTGGTAGAGTGCTTGCCTAGCGTGATTGAAGCCCTGGGTTTGATTCTGCAGTACCACATGAACAAAAAAAGCCAGAAGTGGTACTGTGGCTCAAGTGGCAGAGCTAGCTAGCTTTGAGCAAAAGAAACATAGGGACAGTGTCCAGGCCCTGAGTTCAACCCTAGGACTGGGGGGAAGAAGAAGAAGAAGAAGAAGAAGAAGAAGAAGAAGAAGAAGAAGAAGAAGAAGAAGAAGAAGAAGAAGAAGAAGAAGAAGAA
>NW_012267221.1:3172349-3193274 GCF_000151885.1 Dipodomys ordii | reverse complement strand
TAATAACTTGATTGAATTACTTTTCAGTATCCTGGATTGGCTTTAAACAGTGATCCTCAGATCTCAGCCTCCTGAGTAGCTGGAATTATAGGTCTGTGCCATCCATGCGAGGCCAAAAGCAATTTTGAGACATGAAATAACTGGACAAAGCCACTCAAAATGAGGAAAGCCCTCAAAATGCTCCCTAATTAACCACCAAAAGAGAAGAAGGAAAGAAGAAGAAGAAGAAGAAGAAGAAGAAGAAGAAGAAGAAGAAGAAGAAGAAGAAGAAGAAGAAGAAGAAGAAGAAGAAGAAGAAGAAATTTGGTGTGTATTTCAAGGAAGTGACCCCAAAAATTGGATTTTGAAGCTGGATCCAGTACTGACTGACAGGGGACCCTATCATAGGACAAACAAAATACAAGTGGCATTCTATAGCAGCACAATTGCTTTAACTGGTGAACTCAGAAAGGATGCCTTTGGAAAAGTAAATGCTAGTGGGTGCCACATTGCAGGTACAAAATGATTTAAGAAAAGTGGTAGCTATTAGAACAATGAAATAGGAAATTTTGTTGAAATCCATCTCTATATATTGTAAAGACATAAGAAAAGTCTGAACATGATACCATGTATCAAAAAGCATATAGGCTATATATGAAGACTCTGACTTCCTGAAGGGTATAAAAAAGATTAGGCTTGTTTAAGGATTTAATTATTCAGCATAGTTGAAAGATGTTGAGTCCTCATTACTACATACTCTGTTGGACCAAGATCTGCTGTGCCTAGTTAGGAGCAGGGAACCTTACGGCATTGTTGGTGGGAGTGTAAACTTGTTCAATCACTTTGGAAAGTAGTATGAAGGTTTCTCAAAAGACTCCACATAGAGCTCCCCTATGACCCAGCAATCCCACTTTGGGGTATTTACCCAAATGATCACAAACAAGACTGTACTAAACCTACCAGCACAACTATTTTTATTGCAGCATTATTTACTATAGTTAAGATATGGACCTAACCCAGATGCCCTCAGTAGATGAATAGATCAAGAAAATGTGGTATATATACACAATTGAATTCTATGCATCAATCAGAAAGAATGGCATTGCCCCATTAGTTAGGAAATGGAAAAACTTGGAAAAAATTAAGTGAAGTAAGCCAGGCCCAAAGAAACATATGTTCCCGTGGTTTCCCTTATTTGCAATTACTAGTAAATGTCTGAGACAAGCAGAAAATGTCAGATAAGTTGATGTTAGGCAAAATGAACCCCAAGATAAGGATTCAAATGTTTTTTTCTTTCTTGCAATTGTTTCTAACATGTTTATAAGATGATTTCTTTGTTGCTATATCCTCTCCCCTGGTATAATCCCTGTTTTCACTGTATTTGATGTTGGTATAATTTGGGGAGGGGAAGGGAAAAAAACAATTGTTTAACTAGGAATACAGGTGGACCCATTGCAACAATGAGATGTACAAGACTTTATGTGGAAAAATGAACCTTACAACTTTGCTGGGGGCGGGAAGGAATGGAAAGGGATGAGAAGGGGAAACAAAGGAGGAGGCAACAATGCTTGATAAGAAATGTACTCATTACTTGCCCATGTAATTGTAACCCCTCTGTATGGTATTTTCACAATTAAAAAAAAAGATGGGCACTGGACACTGAAATAGGAGTGGCTGAATTGATACACTTCATAAGCATGATATCCAACAGTCTTCAGACGCTTTTTGTTGTATAGAAGCAAATTGACTTCTCTCTCTGAGAAGCTCACTCTTTCCTTTCAGCTGAAGACAATACACAGAGAACATCCTTTCCAATTTTTCCTCTGACATTATGATCTACTCATCTCTCCTTTCCTTACTACAAGACCACTAATATAGATCACGTTCCAGTGAAACCAAGCTTGGAATATGGTGGGTCTCCTAAGGAAGAAATGGAATAGTATATTTTATCTAAAGGTGTTAGGCCAGGGTGGTATAAGGATGAGACCCTTAAATTTGAATGAAGGAGTTATCACTATGGGAGCACCAAAAATCTAACATGCTATTAAGTGTACCTCTTAGAAGCTTGAAGATAGTGATGGTCCACACTATGGAAAATAGAAATTATAAAAAGACATTGTAAGTGGTAGACCTATGATCAAATGGCTGGGACAACTGAACATGATGACTAGATCTTCTATGTAAGGTATCAAAACCTATCAGTCAGCTTTATTCTATCAGAGAACCTGGAGGATATCTCATTTACTGAAAAGACAAGAAAGTTTGCAAGCAGAATATCAGAATCATGGACAAATTTGCTGGGGGTGATTGGAGAAATGCCATTATCAAACTAATCTCCAACACAGCAAAATGGATTGTATCAAGAATGTACAAACATTTCACTTCTGAAAGACTTTAAAATTATCAATGCCTGGCATTGTACCTTAATTAGAATAGGCTGCAAAGGGGGCATCAGAATTTAAAAAAATGACTCACACTTATAATCCTAGTTACTCAGGAGGCTGAGACATCTGAAGATCATAGTTAGAAGCCAGCCCAGGCAGGAAAGTCAGACTCTTATCTCCACCAAAAACTACCAAAAAAAAGCCAAAAATGGAGTTGTAGCTCAAGTGGTAGAATGCTAGTTTTAAGCAAAAAAAGCTCAGGAATAGTGTCCAGGCCTTGAATTCAAGCCCCCAGGACCCCCCAAAAAAGATTTTTTTTCCAACTTGGTCGGGGGGGAAAGAGGGAGAAAAATGAGGGAGGCGGTGACAAGTTAGACAAGAAATGTTCTCACTCCCTTACTTAGGTAACTGTAACCCCTCTTACATCACCTTGACAATAAACAAAAATTTTTAAAAGAGCTTAGATAAGTTATTCTAACATATAGCAGAGTTTGGGGGACTGCTGGATTAAATATTAGAGGCCAAATACTAAAGGGTAACCATCAAATAAGGTGAACATAATTACCATAATTTATCTAGGGGACCTGAGCCACATGCGGTGAGAACAAATTATTCCCCAAAGCAACATGAGTGGGCAGTCAACAAGGGGACTGCTGGAACATTCAAGGGAGATCAACTTTTGAAGAACAGAAAACAAGGGATTCAGCCAAACCCAAAGTCATGATTCCTTATCCGTTTTCTGGATGCCACATGAGACCCAAAACACATTGATAAGGAAACTTAGTCTTTAAATAGAATCAATCGAATCACTATAATATCTCCAAACTTCCTATGACTATTTATTTGGGTAAGCATTCACTAAATGGAAAGAAAGGCTCACACATTTGAAAGGCATCTCTGTACAGAAGTTCTCAGCTTACTTTGGAACCTAAAGACAGGAAATAGGAAGATCCTTTTTCTGCTGTGAAAATGGGAGCTTTTAGAAACCAAGCAGTGGAAGGGACTTGAATTAGGCACAGTTTACAAAAGTGACCTCACCCCAGCCCCAGCAGGTATTTTTCATGTACCAGAATATATAATTGGATAACATACTAGGTATGTCAGCAATTGACCTTACCTCTACCTTGTTTCTTCTGGTCCAAAGGATTAGACCTATTGTCATGGTAAGGTCAAGTAGAAAGCTTTACAATTATTTCTTTGCTACTCCAATCAATAAAAGGTCATGTCTTAGAACACTTGGTTGACATCTTTAAGGCTGTAAGGGAAAGAAAGGGACTAGCTCCTTATCATATTATAATTTAACTTACTAGTAGGCCCCCCTTAACATGAGTGACACTAGAGGCCTGTCATAACCTAATTTAAGTAATAGTCTCAGAGCTTCCATGATGAATTTATTCAAGGAGATTAACATGATCCTTAGCACACTGATCTAGAAAATTCTCTTTACCTTTTCTCCTTACCAAGAAGGCAACTTGTATTCACAAGATTTATGATCTTGTCCTGTGGCATGGTGGCTTTCTTCACCACTGTTATTTACACAATATGAAGTGATCTTGGGTCACAAAGAATATCACTAGTTCACCTATATCCAAAGATCATGTTAGTTGTGCAGGATAAGCCAGAAGTTGCAAGTAAACACAAAAGTTTGGGAAGTCTTATGCATTGTAGAGCAGAAAATAAACTATAAAGATTCAGTCTTACAATTTAGTAACATTTTAGTAGATCTAGTAGTTTGGTTCAAGCCAAGATAGTTGCTCTAAATTAAAAGACAAAATATTTCATCCTTTTTTTTTCTTACCATTAAGAAACAAACATCCGGTAGACTTCTTGGAGTTCTGAAGACATAATATTCCATTCCTGGGAATCCTCTACTCACTTACAAAGCAGCATGGAAGACTTAAAGGTATCGCAGAGCTAGGAAATGAGGTTGTACAAGAAAAGCGTAATTAACTTGAAGCTATCATTGTTCCTACTTATGCAACAAGCAAGAAAAGGAGTTAGTGACAAAATAATATACTGTGATTATCAGGAGAGATTATATTTTTCATGAAAGAGCAGACTCGAGATAGGCTTTGATAATCAATTTCCTGTGGTAAATATTACAGGTCATTTCAGCTCCTGTCTTGTTCTAGCTTATGATTAAATGAACAAACAAATACAGTAGCTATGACTTAATCAAGCTTGGGTAATTAGGGCTCAGACCTTTGGGTGAATTGAATGTCTAACTGTATGTGCTAGTGCGTTTGCTGTTGCTATGCCATACTACTACAGACTGAAAAATTTGTGAATAAGTTTATTTTGTCATGTGATTCTGTCCAAGGCTGAAGTACTCATTTGGTGATGGATTTCTTACTAGCAGAATACTGAGGGTGGTACTTGACATCACATGACAAGAAACATGGCAGACCTAATCAAACTGGCTTTCATATCATATTCACCCTCAAAATCTACTAATCACAGGATGGATTCCACTATCCATGACAATAGACACTTAGTCATCTCTCTCTTTTTTTTTTGTCTGTCTTGGGGCTGGAAATCACGGCCTGGACACTGTCCTTGAGCTTCTTGTGCTCAAGGCTAATGCTCTACCACTTGAGTTACAGCTCCATTTCTGGTATTTATTTATTCATTTGTTTGTTGTTGGCAATTTATTGGAGATAACAGCTCAGACTTTCCTCTCTGGGCTGGCTTTGAATCATGATCCTCAGCTCTCAGTGTCCTGAGTGGCTAAGATTAGAGGTATGAACCACCAGTGCCTGGACCCTAGTCATCTTTTAAAACTCTCCCTTCTTAATATTGCATAGTGGAGATTCAATTTCAGCATGGGTTTGGAAGGAAACAAAATGTATTCAAATTATAGCAGTTTGTTATCCTAATCCTCCCCAAAGCCTGAAGAACTCATTTCTCTGGCTGTCAGGGTGCTGCTTCCAGATGAAAGATTGTTGTGTAAATTACTCAGCAGAAACTGAAAGAAGCTTCCTGGTTCAAGTTTATGGCAAGATCTTCTCTGGGTGCGGTCTGGATCCTGCCAGGATAGCTCCTTACAGGCCTCTTATTGCACAGCTCCCTGATAGATGGGAAGAGAGGCAGACTCCAAACCTAATTTCAAATATGTTCCTAAAATAGCATGCAAATCATAAAGCATCTCCCTTATCATTGCATTTTCCTTCACTTTTTTTATTGTGAAAATACTGTACAGAGTGGTTACAATTACATGGGCAAGATAATGAGTGCATTTCTTATCAAGCATTGTAGCCTCCTCCTTTGTTTCCCCTTCCCATCCCATCCTGCCCCTGCCCCCACCATTGCATTTTCTATAGTGTGTGGTAGGACTTGGGAGAGGTTCTGAGGGAATGATTACCTGAGGAGTTAACTCATACATGCCTCTATAGACCAGACTTCTTTTTTCCCTTGAGAAACAGCTAACACTGTGTGTATGTATGTATGTATGTGGGGGGGGAGGTGTGATTGAGCAAGTAAAGATGTATATTCATAGCATGATAATCCCACACAGTCGTACTTCGTAATAAATCATTTAATTCAGCACACTTGGAAGTCAGCTGGATTCTACACACAAGGGGTGAGAAAATTCCACAGATCAATGAAGCATATAGGTTAAACTCTCTTGGTTGCATAATCCAATGACTTTCTCCACCAGATCCCATTAAATCTTTGTCTTTAATATCCCACAAGAGCTCTGTCTATGAAAATACAAACAATTCTACAAGGTTGAATGTGGAGCAAATACTATCTTTTGAGTTAGTGAGACATGCAGTTCAAAAGGGAAGGGGATGGAAAGAAAGATGACTAGAGTTTGAGAACCATAAAGTGAGGAAATGAAAGGGAATGGCTTGAAAGGCTCCTCCAGTGGGCATGGTTTCATGTGACCAAGAGAAAGAAGGTTAAATGGATTAAGGTACAGTTCACGAGTTCTGTGAAGATAGGTATTCCTACCATATAATTACTCGTGAATGTCTTTTCTAAGGAGTACTGTTTGAGAAGGGACACAAGTTGAAAAGCCATCAATAGACTGTAGCACAATCACTCAGAATTTAAGTAACCCTGGACTGTTTAAATAAGTACTCCCCAACCATGCCAGTCTGAATGTTTAGGGTCCCTGGGATATATCTGTGTGTCTCATCCTATTAAATGACTTGTTTTCCTTGCCTGAAAACAAGAGTCAGGGCTGGGAAGGTGGTTCAGTGGTAGAGTGCTTGCCTGGCATGCATGAGGCCCTGGGTTCGGTTCCTCAGCCCACGTAAACAGAAAAAGTCAAAAGTGGCGCTGTGGGTCAAGTAGTAGAGTGCTAGCCTTGAGCTGAAGAGCTCAGGGACAGTGCCCAGGCCCAGAGTTCAAGCTCCACAACCGACAAAAAAATGAAAAGAGAGAGTGAAAACAAGAGTCAAAGAGCAGCCTAGATGTTTCCATACATTCCACCTGCTTAGTGTCTTTTACTTCTACATTGTAAATGTATGAATGAGGATGAAGCCTGGAAGTTTGTTCCTCTAGATACCTCCATGAAATCTACTGGTGCTGAACAGGAAATGGGAAAACTTTAACTAGTATTTGTGAGACATTGTGACAAGTTCTAGCCAGTGAAACAATTCACAGACAAAGTGTTTCCTAGATTTGGGAAATATTAGCAACCACATATTATAACTGGTAAACTGAAAGCAAGCATTTTCATTAGCAGAGAACTGCAATACCTCTTCAAACTTCAATTTTCTCAGTAATTGGCTAATTATCAGCTGCTTCTGTCTTTGATTTAAGTGCTAGATGCATAAAGGGAAGAGGAAATAAGATACCTTCGTGCAAGAGGCTCAGTCTGGTTGAGACACACAAGTGCCAGGAAGAGAACAAGAGGGATGACAATGCAAGATGTTTGGGGACTAAGACTCTAGGTCAGACACATCTGAGTTCCTGTTCCTGCTCGTCCACTTATGTGCTGTGGAACCATGGTCAAGTTCCTTAACTATTTTATTCTTAATATCTTAATCTGAAAAAGAGATGATACCTTCAGAAACTTTTCTTTGTAAATTTCACTTTACTTTCAAGGTGATGTACAGAGGTGTTATAGTTACGTGTGTAAGGCAGTGAGTACATTTTTTGTTAAACTTGTTACCCCCGCCCTCATTTTTCTCCCATTTCTCCCTCCATTCTCCCACCCCACAAGTTGTACAGTTCATTTCCAACCCATTGTCATGTGACTATCACTGTGCTTTGGTTCGCCCTTTGTCTTTGTCTCACCATTTTGTTGTTTCTTTTTCCATCCCTAGTTCAGATAAACCTATATACAATACCCAGAGTACCAAAATCAAATACTGTAACAACAGGAGATAAACTATACAGGGGAAAAAACACAAAAGAAAAAAGAAATCACATAGTACATTAAAAACAATGACAACAAAGATAAACCTTGTTTCCATATCTTGTAGTTCATTTTGCTTAGCACCATCATATATGGTCATATGTACATAGCTGTTGAGCTATTCTGCTCATCTGCTAGGATTATCCTAGACATGTACTAATTATTACAAATGAGGGAAACCATGGCATCTATGTTTCTTTGAGTCTGGCTTACTTCACTTAGTATGATCTCTTCCAAGTCTTTCCATTTCATTATGAATGGGGAGATGTCTTTCTTTCTGATAGAAGCATAAAATTCCATTGTTTTTACAGAACACATTTTCTTGATCCATTCATCTACTGAAGGGCATCTGGGTTGGTTCTCTATCTTAGCTATGGTAAATCATGCTGAAATAAACAAGTTTGTGCTGGTAGCTTTCATATGGCCTTGTTTGTGGTCATTTGGATAAATGCCCAGAAGTGGGATTGCTGGGTCATAGGGGATCTCTATGTTTAGTCTTTTGAGGAATCTCCACACTGCTTTCCAGAGTGGTTGAACAAGTTTACACTCCCACCAACAATGCAGTAGGGTTCCCTTTTAGCCACATCCCCTCCAGAATCTGTTGTTATTATATTTCTTGATTATAGCCATTCTAACTGGGGTGATGTAGAATCTCAATGTTATTTTGATTTGGATTTCTTTTATAACTAGAGAAGTTGAGCATTTCTTCATGTATCTGTTGGCCATTTTTATTTCTTCTTCCGAGAAGTCTCTCTTTAAGTCTTAACCCATTTATTAATGGGATGGTTGTTTCTTTGGGGATTTGTTTTTGGGGGATTTTATTTTTTGAATCTCAACTTACTTGAGCAGATCAGAAACTTTGGCAAAGTAGCAGGTTATAAAATTAACCCTCAAAAATCAATGGCTTTTCTTTATGCCAACAATGAGAAGAGTGAGGCTGAAATCAGGAACACAATTCCTTTTGTAATCGTCCCTTCACCCTCCAAAAAATACCTAGAAATTAACTTAACCAAAGAAGGGAAGAAAACTTTAAAAACCTGAAAAGAGAAATTAAAGCAAAACTAAGGAAATGGAAAAATCTCCCATGCTCCTGGATTGGGAGGATTAACATCATGAATATGGTAATACTACCAAAGGCTATCTACAAATTCAATGCAATACCTATCAATATCCCAGCATCATTCTTTAATGAAATAGAGGAAGCAATCCAAAAGTTCATATGGAGTAATAAAAGACCCCCAAAGGGCAAAAACAATCCTTATCAAAAAGAACAGTGCTGGAGAAATATCAATACTAAACTTCAAACTCTATTACAAAGCTATAATAATCAAAACAGCTTGGCACTGGCACAAGAACAGGCCTGAGGACCAATGGAATAGAACTGAAAACCCAGAAATGAACCTGCAGATCTATGGTTACTTAATCTTTGATAAGGGAGCCAAAAAATAGGATGTAAGAAAGACAAACTCTTCAACAAATGGTGCTGGCAAAATTGGTTAAACACCTATAGAAACCTAAGGCTAGATCCTGTGTATCACCTTGAACCAGAATGAATTCCGAACAGATCAAACACCTTGAGGTAAAAGCAGAAACCCTTAAAATATTACAAGAAGGAATAAGAGAAACAGTAGGGCTCCTTGGCACAGATTGAAATTTTCTTAATAAAGGCCCAAAAACACAAAGAACACTAGGACAAATGGGATTGCATGAAACTACAGAGCTTCTGCATGGCAAAGGACATAGCTAGCATGATAAATAGAAAGCCCACAGATTGGTAGAAGCCATAAAACAGACGAGGACCTCATATCTAAACTGTACTTCAGAGACTTTAAAAAATTATCTTGAAGTAGTTGTACAACGGAGTTGCCTTTTAACCATGCAGTTTATGTATACAATGAATCTTGATCAATGTCACCCCTTTCAACATTAAACAGGACAAAATGAGTTTGGCCTTGTGCGTTATATGAGCAAACATGACCAATAAACAGCAGCTACTATTATAATAAGACTTCAGGATGGATGTCGCAAGTACAAACACAAGTCCAAGTAGCAAAGACATTTTAGTCAAGTGTGCTAGAGCACATGAAAGCAGTCATTAGAACTGAAGCCATGGAATTGTCATTACCCACATTCAGCCTGTTGTCCCAAATCATAAGTTATCACTTGTCAGGATTCCATCAGTTGTAAACAGAGATGAGTAAAGCCCCCAACTGTAAAGTTCTAAACTGTGGATAGCAGCATGTTCTGTGTGCATCCATTTTGGAGGAAAAACTTCAGAACCCAGTGGCAAAGACTACCAGGGTCCTTTCCTTGCCTTACTTTTAATTATACTCTAATCTGTAAACTAGATGTATATGGTAGGGAAATGAGATAAATATTTTAACCTCTAAGAGATCATATATTCTCATTTTAATGGTGACTGTGACCTCCTTTGAAGGTATTCTGTTTAAACTTAATATGATAATAATGTTTTAACATTTGAATATTTTGAGTTTATACTGATAGGAAAATTTTGCTAACCATCATTGTTTCTCTGACCTATACCTTTTCCTTATTCATCAGCCCCTAATTACTTTTTTATTTAATTTAAATTAATTTTATTATCAAGGTGATGTACAGAGGGGTTACAGTTACATGCATAAGATAGTGAGTAGATTTCTTGTTACCCTCTCCCTCATTTTTCTCCTACCTTCCCTCACCCCTCAAATAGTTCAGTTGATTTCCAACATATTGTCTTGTGAGCATCCCTGTTGCATTGGTTCACCTTTTGCTGGAGATGTGGCCAAAAGGGAACACTACTACACTGTTGGTGGGAGTGTAAACTTGTTCAACCACTCTGGAAAGCAGTGTGGAGGTTCCTCAAAAGACTAAACATAGAGCTCCCCTATGACCCAGCAATCCCACTTCTGGGCATTTATCCAAATGACCACAAACAAGGCCATATGAAAGCTACCAGCACAAACTTGTTTATTTCAGCATGATTTACCATAGCTAAGATAGGAAACCAACCCAGATGCCCTTCAGTAGATGAATGGATCAAGAAAATGTGTTATATATACACCACAGAATTCTATGCTTCTATCAGAAAGAAAGACATCTCCCCATTCATAATGAAATGGAAAGACTTGGAAGAGATCATACTAAGTGAAGTAAGCCAGACCCAAAGAAACATAGATGCCATGGTTTCCCTCATTTGTAATAATTAGTACATGTCTAGGATAATCCTAGCAGATGAGCAGAATAGCTTAACAGCTATGTACATATGACCATATATGATGGTGCTAAGCAAAATGAACTCTAAGATATGGAAACAAGGTTTTTCTTTGTTGTCATTGTTTTTAATGTACTATGTGATTTCTTTTTTTCTTTTGTAGTTTTTTTTCCCTGTATAGTTTATCTCCTGTTGTCACAGTATTTGATTTTGGTACTCTGGGTATTGTATATAGGTTTATCTGAACTAGGGATGGAAAAGGATACAACAAAATGGTGAGACAAAAGACAAAGAGTAACCCTCAATACTTTCAAATGACAATATGTAAAGAAATTAACCCACATACTAATTTTGAACAATGAAGAGACTGCCAGAGATAATAATACATTGTAGAAAATAGAGGTCTGACATGCCAACTGTTGGTCAGTCAGTAATTACCATTTGGGGTCACTGTTCCCAGGATACATGATGCTTATATTAAATAGTATAATTTTACAAAAATAAGTTGTAACAGAATTAACTTAGTTTCATCCAGCAAAATTACTCCACAAGGAATCAAATAGTATAAAGGATAATTTTACCCTGGGAAATTCACAGCTACAAAAAAAGTTAAAATAACTCTGCTCTAGCTTTATGTTTAAAATGATAAGTAGATATCCTGCCCATGTAATTGTAACCCCTCTGTACAGTATGTTCACAAAAATAAAATTAAAATTAAATTAAAAAATGATAAGTAGAAAGTGAAATAGTATTGTATTAAATAATTTTAAAATAAAGATGGTATTGTCTTAAACAATAACTGGCATTTCGTTAAGGCTTCAGAGAATGTGCTGGAAATTGATTTCATTTTGAAATTGCCTTATAGAGTCCTTTGAGATAGATACCTTGAAAAGAGCCCAGTGTCCAGACCATAACCTTTAAAAGATGTGGGGAATATTCTGAGCTTGCAACAGTTCTAACCGCTGTGTTCCAAAGTATAAATATTCCTGTCATTGATGGGCATTTAACATTATAAAAGAAGAATGATATCCTCTATTGCAGCCAGGAAAGAATCATCAATTTCATTTAGATGAAGTTTTTTAGGTCCTTGTGTCAATCATTTCACAAAAGTATTGATTAAAAGAAGTTGAAAAGCATTGCAATCACATAAATAATAGAAAAACATCGAAATCCTTCACATACTCAGTATTTTTGAACTTATGATGCTGAGCTCATTTCAAATTTAACCTTCAGAAACAGATGTCATGGGAAGTCCCATCATTTTACTGAGCCTCCAAGGACAATCAATTACTTCTAACTACTTAGTACATAATTAGACATTCATTATAGAAAAGGCAGAAACAGGAATCAGATATTGGGCTTCTTTATACTCCAGTATTAAATTTATCTAAATATTTAAGCTAGGGTGTGCTATACACATGCAGCTGTTATAATTATGACAAAGTAAACATACAAAGTGGAAATGTCAGAAATAAAATATTACTAGCCCCACAGAATACATTTGTATACCCCTGCTGAGATGGTTGGAGATTCCTTCACTCTTCTGAGCTAATGGTATCTTATTTCTAATACAATACATTATTTTTCTTTTCTGTGGAATTTGCATAAATGAAATTATACTGAATATAATACAGATTGTGCATTTGGCTTCTATTATTCACAAAATAAACACAATAGCTATTACCTGGACTAGAAATCAAGAAAGCTGTCTCATTTACAACAAACACAAAAAAATAAAATAAAACATATAAGAATTAACAAATAGGTTAAAGCTCTTTATAAGAAAAATTAAACACATTAACAACGAATTTAAAGGGGACACAAATGCTATGTCTTGCTGTTTAGCAAGACATCTAGTTTTCACATATTAGAAGAATCAATATTGTTCAAATGTCCATATTACCCAAGGTGTTTTCAAATTTAATACAATTGCTATCAAAATGCCAATGATATTATTCACAGAACTAGAAAAATAATTGTATGGGACCACAAAAAATTCCTGGAGAGCCAAAGTCATCTTGAGCAAAAGGGAAAATAGCAGGATCATTTTAACTCTTTTTTTTTATAATTTTATTTATTTTTTTTTGGTCGGTCGTGGGGCTTGAACTCTGGGCTTGGGCTCTGTCCTTGCACTCTTCAGCTCAAGGCGAGCACTCTAGCACTTGAGCCACAGCACCACTTCCTCATTTTAACTCTTAACTTCCAAAATATGCTACAAAGCTGTAGTAATCAAAATGGCACTTTGTTGGCCCAGAAACAGACACATATTCTAATAAAACAGAATGGAGAGCCTAAAAGCAAACTCATAAATCTACAGCAGAGTGAGTGTTGATAAAGGTACTGAGCTCCTACATTGGAAGAAAGACAGTCTTTTCAGTAAATAGGATTGCAATGTTGGATATTCACATGAGGAAGAATGAAACTGACTTATTTTCTTATCAGTAAAAAGTAAACCTAAAATGGACTAAAGAGTTAAATTTAAAAACTGAAACTATATAACTAATAGAAGAACATATAGGAAAAGCATAGAACACTGGAATAGACAGGGGCTTGAATTCAGAGCCTGGGCACTGTCCTTGAGCTGTCTTGCTCAAGGGTACTGCCCTTGCCACTTACCACACCTCCACTTCTGGTTTTTTGGTTGTGAATTACAGATAAGAATTTCATGAACTTTCCTACCTGGGTTGACTTTGCACCGTGAACCTCAGATCGCAACCTCCTGAGTAACTAGGATTACAGGCATCAATCATCAATGCCCTTCTATGTAGTCTAATTTTAATTCCCTATTCTGTTTCTTGAATTTTCATCCATCCTGCAGTATAAGTAGATATACTTGCACCTTTTTAATTATAGCTTTATTATTATAGCTTTGTTATTTTATTATAGCTTTATAAAATGCCTACTATCTCTTTTCAAGTCCTCATCTTTGATCTTCTTCTATATCATATTGCTTGTTGGGCACTAGTGGCTCACGCCTGTAATCCTACTCAGGAGGCTGAGATTTGAGACTAATGGTTCAAAGCCAGCCCAGGCAGGAAAGTCCATGATACTCTTATCTCCAATTAACCACTGTAGCTCAAAGTGGTAGAACTCTAGCCTTGAGCAAAAGAGTTCAAAGACAGCTCCCAGACCTTGAGTTCAAGCCTTCAAACACAAGACTGACTAAAAAACAAAAAGAAAAAAAAACAGATCATATTACAATTCTTGAGTCTTTGTTTGCCCTGTAAACTTTTAAATATTTATCAATTTAAATAAAATTATTTTACTTAGGTTTCTAATTTAAATTTCAATAAATGCATTAGTATTTGAGAGAATTCTTATATAAAATATACATCTCTTCATTTTATATCATTTCTAATTTTTGAAAAGTGTTTCAGTTTATCTCTAGTTTTGATACTGTTAGACTTAGTGGGATTGTATCCAAGCTAAAGCTATGATATGAAGATTTGAGTCCGCTGTTGAGCTTATTTAACTTGATTTCAGCTAATAATGCAATTATTGAGGTATTTTAGTTATATTTTCTGTTTATTTTTGGTGATGTACATAACTAAAATTGATTTTTGTTGGTTGACTTGCACCTGAAAATATGCTAAATTTGTTCATTAATTCTAACAATTTATCTACAGATTCCTGTAGGTTTTCTGCTTGTACAATCATACAAAATAATATCACTTACAGCAAACTACAATTGCTTATGCAAATCTGTCACTACTCTAGAATCTTCATGATTTTCTATTTTCAGTTTGCTGAAACTATCTCTGGAGTCTTCCCAATTTCCATTGATGCCACAGACTCAGTCTCATCTCCTACTGTAATTATTGCAACAACCTCTTCTTCATTGGGCTTTCTACTTCCATGTGATTCCTCTTCAACCAATGTGCAACTGAGCTTTGAGTGATATTGTGAGAACTAAGTGAGAGCATGCAACTTTATGTACTCAAAATGTGCCATTTTCTCCACCCCACACAGTAAAAGCCAGAGTCGTCAGAGAGGTTAATCTGGATAATCATACTTCTCTTTCTATTCTCCCCTCAGCTTAATACCCAGACATATTGGACCATTTTCTATAGCGATAACAAACACTGTAGGGGTTACTTTATAAAGAAAGAAGGGTTATTTAGCTCACAGTCTGGCTGTTCGAGAGCATGGTACCAATATCTACTCAGCTCTGGTGAGGGCCTCTTTGTCCACATCCTAGCATGGTGAAGTGGAAATGGAAATGGCTCCAGCATGCGGGCGGGGGGGGGGGGGGCTTATGTTGGAACAACTCCCTCTCACAAGTACGGACTCATTCCTTGAGATCACATCAATCCTTTTTGAGATATGTAGCCATATGACCTAATGGAATCCTAACGGAAAGTATTCCCAGCTCTTAAAAAGATTACACCAGCTCAGCAACGCGACACTGAGGATTAAACTTCCACTTATGGAATCTATCAGACTCACACAAATCATGCCCAAACCACAACACCAGGCTTAGTAAAATCTTCGTGATTTCTTGGACAAGTAAGAAACTCTTTTTGCAACAGGACTGGGAACATTTCCTCTTCTAATCCAAATATTTTCCCAGAGAAACTTTACCTGTTTCATAAAAAGAAAATTTCTTTTCCATAATAAGCACTTTTCATCCTCCTTTCTTTGCATAGTACTTTTCATAGTAGTTCTCATTTTCTGACATACTTTATATCATTTACTTTGTTTACTGGCTGTCTTTGCTAGCATTAAAATTAACACAAGTGATTTTTGTCTTTACTATATTTTCTATCTAGTGGAGTCCTAGAATGTATATAGTACTCTCTAAATATTTATTTAGTAATTTAATCAAGAGATATAAATGTGTACATATATATGAAAGAATAGTATAGGATCTAGTTCCTAATTCATAACATAAAAGGTCGCCATACTTTCCCTGTCTCTCCAGCATATATTTAGATCTTCTGCCTCTCTTATACTCTAAATTCCATCATCCAAACCACAACATTTAGTGGTTACTCAAATAGCTTGACTATGGAGTTTAGCAGTTTAGACAATGATTTCATAATGTTGAGGGTAAGTCTTAGATGTCAGCAAAGCTTGAATTTTCTAAACTTTTATTAAAAGTCACCAATTCTAGGCAAGTATTTTGACTTAGTACTTAGAAGTACTTGGTGTATTTGTTTGGTACACGAGGAGCTTTGTAAAACCAGGAGGCCATTTATGCTTCTTTTGAGCTTAGTTTTATGTATACTGTGTGTGTATCTGTGTGTGTGAGTTTCTGTGTGTGTCTGTGAATTTCTGTGTGTGTGTGAGAGTGTCTGTGTGTGTCTGTGTTAGTGCTAGGGCTTGAACTCAGGAAGGGCCTGGGCACTGTCCTGAGCTTTTCACTCAAGAATAGAACTCTGCCACTTGTGCCAAAGCTCAACTTTCCACTTTTTGGTAGTAAATTGGAGGTGAAACTCTCATGGACTTTTATGCCAGAGTGACTTTGAACTGCTAGCCTCATACCTCCACCTTCTGGGTAGCTAGTATTGTAGGCATGAGTCACAAGTCTCCAAGTGAAAATTTTGTGCTTTATAATTTAGAAAGAACATTTTAGGAATCACACGCTGAGATTCACGAAAGTGTCCCTTTCAAACAGAAGGGGACGAGGCTACTTCTTATAGAAGGTAATTAAGTTTTAGAGAAAAACAACAAGAAATGCAAAAGCCATGCCTTGAAATGAGACTTGCAGAGTAAGACAAAATGCCTTCCAGTCTGCCTAATTGTACAGTCAAAATCCTATGCACATATTAAATTAAATTAAATAATGAGAGATAAGAAATTCTTTCAGGAGCTCCAGACTCTAGTTTTGTATTTGTAATAGTGACTTTTTGGTGCTTAAAAAGCCAAAACAAATGAAAGATCACTATTTTCCACCATATCTTGATGTTTCCCTTATCTTGTAATTTTGTTGCCATTGGAACCTGTTACAATCACATTTTTTAAAGTAGTGTCAGATTTTAAATTATAGAAATCTAATATTTTATTATTACATACACATTGGGGTTACAAAAATCTCATGAAAAGTCACAGCATACTTAAGGTATTGTCTTTTTGCCTTGTATTTCTAGTTAAAATTGCTCATTATCATCACAAGAAATGAATTATATAAACTGAGACTATATGTAATACAATATACTATATAATATATACTATAATAAATGTATTATAGTGTGTGCATCTTTGTGTATGTTACATGAAACAGGTTGTTTTTTTTTTCAGTTTGATTCATTAGGAAAATTTCCCAAATTGGTAAATTTTGAAGGTTACTGCTATTGACAAGACTATTTACCACTCCTAAAGTGATATTTCATAAGACTAGATATATGTCTCTTTGTGATTAAAACAATTGAATTTCTTTATGCTCCTAGACTACTGCCAAAATCAACAGTGACGAAAATTAAGAAGCAACACATTTTACTTGCAGTAAGTGTTAGAACAAGTTGCAACTATGGAAAATATAACCTATCATAGAACAGATTAAGACATATTGTATTACTCTTATTAAGCTAAAAAAAGTCCAAACTACTATAGAGGTGCTTAAAAATAGTTTTTGATGAAAAAAAAAAGGTGATTCTTTTTCCTTTTTGGTATACAATTAGCTAGGAGCAGTATAAAAACTGAGATCTCAGCCTCTACTTTGTATGTGTGTATGAAACATTCCTTCCTCTAGTCACTTTGGGCTACAGGAAGGACAGGATTTACCATTATCTTGTGACACAGGCAAATTGCCCTCAGATAGGCAGTGCCTTCTTGTAATCTGTGGCAAATGGCAGCAATGTTTAATTCTTGCAATCTTCTGGCAAAATGTAAAACTGCCCCCAAAGGAAAAGCTCTGTACAGAGCACCCATCCAGCAACAATGGAGTGACTTCATCCACTCACCTCAGCTGAGGAAATGAAAACATCTCCAGAACTCTCCAGAGACAAAGACTGAGATCATGGACAACCAGGCCATGTGTATGACTGGGGCTGTGTAATCTTTATGCATACCTCTCTCCTCCTACTCTGAGTTCTTTGTCTACAAAATCCAAGCCACATTTTTTATACGCCAAAGACTGTTGAGATTGGCCAAAGTGTTGTCTTCTCATAGAACACCTGTTGTATAATACATATCCTTCCCTGCTCCTCATCATGTCTCTTCATTTGCATGGAAAGGTCAGTGTGCAGACTAGACACATGGAACTCCAGGAGAACACTCCAGTTTCACTACCAACAGAAGATCAGTACTATTTTGCAATTATATGTCTGTATATATTCTTTTCTTTATATACCTGTGATGAGAATTACTTATGCTGTTTTTGCATCTTATCAGAGGTATGTTAAATTGACTACTCATAGAAAAAAGCATAGAGTTGTTAAATGTCCTTTAAGAATCACTGATTTCACTTTGGGGCCTCAAAATCAATAAATCCTTCCCATAGCCATTGAAATGGTTCATCCATGTTTGGATACTTCCTCTCAGCACCCCCACAAGTCTGTAAGGAATCCAGTGAGGATGCACGGAAATATAGTTCCAGGAATGATGTATATGTATTAAGAAATAAAGATTCCCAAGGTAGGAGACAGCAGAATAATTCAAGGAACTAAATGCAAATGTGACTGGGACACAGAGCCTTGGGAAGACTGGGCACAGATGAGCTTGCAAAGGTCAACTGGAGTCTGATATGAATAATCTTGAGAATGTTAGAAGAATCATTTGGACCATCATCTAGGAACACTGTAAATACATTTTTAAAAATACAGTTCAGTCATGCAAGTCACGATCAGCAATGTATTTTCAAAAGGTTTTCCTAGCTGTGGTGTGGTGAGCAGTAGACTAGACAGGACCCGGAGAATCTCATCAGAAATGGATTGTGGACTTTAGCAGGACAATAAGTTGCACCATAGTACTCATATGTGGAAGAAAGAAGATGAAGGGCTTATGAGAAATAAAAACTTATATTACCCCCAGATTCTATCCAAGGCACACGCATCATGTCCTTTTGAATGTAGCCACTGGCTGATATGTGATGGGCAGGCAGTCCAGCACCATTCTCCATACTAATTAGCTTTAAGTAAGATTTGCTGGTTCAGGTCACACCCCACGCTGCACACTACTAACAGCTGATTTCAGAAGATGTCAAGGAGGAACAGCTAGCTGTATATCTTAACATGTGTGCACTGCCGGCTGGGGCTGGCACACGGCTGGCGGTGGGAGGAATGATGCTGCCAGCAGGCCACAGGTGCAAGGGGAAAGGTGCCCTCCCTTCTCATGCGCCCTGAGCTTAAAAGCTTTAAACACTTGCCAAGTCTGCTGCCTTACCTCGCCTAACTCTAGCTCAGGCAACATTTCCGTCACCTGCTGGAAGGGCTATTGAGATCAATAAATAAACAGATGCAATCAAAGCTTTCTCATAAACAGTCCCATGAAATGCACCATGTCCTTAGAAAGAATGTACTGCCATTTTAAAAATTCAGTACCAATAGCTGGACCCAACATATAATTACCTTCTAAACAAATGATAATTAGGAGGATGCCAAGTATGTTTTCATATTAGAGTAATCCCAGGGTCTTTAAGCAAGAGGAGATGGAGTGTGGTACCAAATGTTCTGTAAACTATGGTTAGTACTTGTTGTATTTCACTTAATAGAGTAAACAGGGTTGGCAAAATTGCAACCTAGGTGGTAAGTGCAGCCTATGGTTTGTTTTTGTTAATAAAGTTTCATTGACAGCCACACCCATTTGATTAGATATGTAGTATTGTTGCTGCCAGACTGCACTAACAGAGTGACTTTTGTGCAAAACAGACTGACTCACAAACCCTAGATAATTCCTATCCAGCCCTATAGAGAGCAAATGCACTTGATTCCATCTTTAGTAGACTTTTGGTTGAGGAGATCAGTGAGCTGTTTTCTGCAACTTTCACATCAGGTTCACAATGTCCATGGGTATTGTTATTTCTCAGAGAAACCAAGAATCCAAATTTTATCTGGCAGTAATAAGAGATGCAAATGGAGCTGATTCTTTTTGAAGTAAAAAGAAAGTGGGTATGTAGCCAAAGAAAATGAAATCTACATACAGAAGAGATATCTGCTTATCTGTGATGAACACATCTGTGTTTATCCCAGCACTATGACAATTGCTAAGATACAGAGTCAGCTTAGGTTCCAAACAACACATAAATGGATTAATAAAATAATGTGACACAGTATTTTCACAATAAAGAACTTATTAATATAAAAAATAATGTTACATTATTATTATGCAATGGAACACTATTCAGCCATAAATAAGAAAAAAATCCTGCCATTGGCTGCAGAACCAATGAAATTGGAGGAAATTATGTTAAGTGAAATTAGCTAGGCACAAACAAGTCTCGCATATTCTCTCTCATTTGTTGGCCTGAACAGAGAATTGTGAGCACTAGATATTGTAAAGGTACAGAGGTTGCAGAAGTGGGGATAAATGGAAGAAGGTTGTTGGAAATAACTAATATATATCTTAAGAACATATAAAAACATGATGAATATTAATATATATGGTCCAAGTTTTTAAAAAATTAGCCAAAGGTTGCTCTTGGAGTCGTTTTTTTTGCTTATGAATCATAATAAATAAAATTGTTTAACAAATAATAGAATTTTAATGCTATTAAACTAAGCTTTCTTTAAAAGAACAATACAAAAAGAAATTTTATTTTGGAAAACTCAGAAAAGGCTTCTAATAGTAGCACTTGGTAACTTGAAGCTCTCAAAATTTCAAACTTGTTTAACCACTTTGGAAAGCAGTATGGAGGTTCCTCAAAAGACTCCACATAGAGCTCTCCTATGGCCCAGCAATCCCACTTTTGGGCATTTACCCAAAAGATCACAAACAAGACCATACTAAAACTACCAGCAGGGCTATGTTTATTGCAGCATTATTTACCATAGCTAAGATATGGAACCAACCCAGATGCCCCTCAGTAGATGAATGGATCAAGAAAA
>NW_012267221.1:3144474-3172294 GCF_000151885.1 Dipodomys ordii | reverse complement strand
AGTGAAGTAAGCCAGGCCCAAAGAAACATAGGTCCCATGGTTTCCCTTATTTGCAATAACTAGTATATGTCTGAGACAAGCAGAAAAGGTCAGATAAGTTGATGTTAGGTGAAATGAACCCCAAGATAAGGATTCAAATGATTTTTCTTTCTTGTGATTGTTTCTAACATATTTATAAGATGATTTCTTTGTTGCTTTATATGTCCTCCCCCACGGTATAATCCCTGTTTTCGCTGTATTTGATGTTGGTATAATTTGTGGAGGGAAAGGGAAAAAACAAATTGTTTAAATAGGGATACAGGTGGATCCATTGCAAGAATGAGATGTACAAACAAGACATTATCTAGAAAAACGAACTTTACAACTTTGGCAGCGGGCGGGGCCGGGGGCGTGGGGGGAAGAGAAGGGGGAGGACCTGGGAAGACGCGGGGAGGGGGGCATACGTGAGAAGGGATGGTAAAGGGAAACAAAGGAGGAGGCTACAATGCTTGATAGGAAATGTACTCATTATCTTGCCCATGTAATTGTAACCCCTCTGTATGGTATTTTCACAATTAAAAAAAATCAAACTCCACCCAATTGTCCTCTCGTATAAAAAAATGTTAAATGATAAGAAGCCCATTGTAGAACATAATGTTTCAAGTGGCTTTATAAAATCGACTTATTTTAACATAAATAACATAAACATAACTTCAATCAGCCTATTTGCTTAGGCAAACTACAATCCCATTCTTACTCAACTATCCTGGTATTAAACACTCATACTGAATTGTTCATCACCTAATGACTTTTTGTACTCTGGCTCTTTTACCTAGTAGATACCATGAACCCTGTTAAATTGTCCTCCCAACTGGAGCTCAGGAGTTGATGTGAATGTATTTTCTAACAGTTCTCCAAATAGTTTGAGATAAGAGTTTTAAATAGGGTGGTTTGGGGGTGCCAAAATCCTTATGGTTTAGTGTGTTAACTGTGGTCACACAAGTAGTACTTAGCAAATCTCATCACATTGAATGACAATTTGGTGTTAGCTGAATATGAGAATATCCTAAGTCCCAGCAAGAAATACAGTCCATTATGTGTATTGGATAAAGTCTGAAGAAACTGCATAGGAACAGTAGAAGTCATCCCTAAAATGTTCAGAGTAACAGGGTAACAGGTAATAGTTACAAAAAAGAGAAAGAAAGAGATAGAAAGAAAGGAATCAAATATACTTCTACAAGAACTAATAAATTGTGATACCTTAATGCAACGGAATGCTATTTAACAAAGGAGCTAGAAGTATAATCTGAAAGAATCTTCCCCCATTCATCCCCAAAAATTAAGCTAAAAATATACAGTAGGAATACATATTGGGAATGATTAGTTTCATGTCAGTTTTCCCAAGCTCTGGTGTGAATTGAATTTGATCAAACATCAGTCTAGATGTTACTGTGAAGGTAGTTTTTGGACGCTATTAATATTTATGTCTGCATATTGCATAGAGCAGATTAACCTCCATAATCAGGTAGACCTCTACCTCATCTATTAGTTGCCTTAGGAGAAAAAATTGAAACCCCCATGAAAAAAATTTGGCCTCCAGGCTACCTTTAGAGTGGAAAAGCAGCAGCACTTTTGTTCTGAGTCCCAGATTGTGGCCATTGTCTGTGGTTTATAGACTGTCTGGATTCAACCACTGAGTGTCAATTTCTTTAAATAAATCTTGCCTATCTATCTATCTATCTATCTATCTATCTATCTATCTATCTATCTATCTATCTATCTATCTATCTCTCTGTCTGTCTGTCTGTCTCTGTCTCTATCTATCTATCTACATACATACATACATACATTCCATCTTACTTGATTATATAGCTTACTGAGCTACCTATCTTTCTACATATATAGACCTAGGTCAGATGCTCAACTCTATTGGTCATAGGATTCTCATTTGATAAGAATTCAAATTTTGTGGAAAAGGAGAAATCATTTTTTTTATTTAAACAAAGCAGAATTGAATTTACAGCCCAGTAATTTACTGCCAGTGTGACTTTTTAAACCAAGGACGATGGATAGTTGATTTCTTCTCCAGAGTATCAGTGTTGTTTATAGACTAGATCATAAAGTATGTACATGAATATAAACAATATGCTAAAGAAAGGGTTAATTGTTTCTATCAGGTGCTTCTTTGATTTTATTTAACAGGAGAAATTAAAATCAAAATAAAACATGACAAGCTCAAAGATCCACTTTAAATTGAAGTCAGTGTTCTCAGGAACAAAATTCTCACCCTGTCCTTCAAAAATGAGGTACTGTTTGATTAATCAAATTGCCAACATTGGAAAAAACTAAATTCATCTCCTGTAGCCAATGAGACATGAAAAAGGGCTCTCATACTCATCTGTGAAAGTGTGGATTTCTACAAAGTTCTTGGAAAATAAGGTTATATCTACATCCAAATCAGTAAGATTTAAAGGTAGATACAATGTAACCCAATCTAATAAATGAACAAACAAACAAATAAATAAATACCTAAGTGGAAGTCAAGACACAAGCCAAATATTGAATTTCTGGATTTACAAAATTCACACTAGCCTCAGAAGACATCAGATGGTTCTATGATTCCTGTAACCTAGCATACCTGCTCAACTCTTTCCAAGACAATAGTCTTATCTGCAGTATTGAGGTATTAAGAAACCACTGTTGGTATGAAGAGTGTCAAACAGATGCAGTAACAAATATTTTTTATGTGCAGTATCCAGCCCACTTTCTTGTGGCATTAGAGCTCCAGTTTCCATTGGAAGAACTGCCTCTCTCCATTGTATGTACTATTCAACTATCACTCAGGCACCTGGTCATAACTACTCAAGGAATGGAAACTTATTCTATGACATCTCACCTGGAATCTTTGGATATCACCTTGTACATGTAGAGTGGTGAAGGGGTGGATCTGACTTACTTGTGTATTGACCTTTCCAAATGACCTTATTGTAATGAGTTCATGTCCACGATCATTGTAATATTGGCTTTTATGGCTACAGTTTTTAAAAAAAACAGGAGCAATAGTATTTGTTCACAAAAAGGGATATTATTCATCAAAGTGAAACACTTATATTTTTTTTAGTTTTTTTTTTTTGGTCAGTTGTGGGGCTTGAACTCTGGGCCTGGGCACTGTCCCTGCACTCTTCAGCTCAAGGCAAGCGCTCTACCTCTTGAGCCATAGTGCCACTTCCAGTTTTCTACTGGTTTATTGGAGATCAGAGTCTCACGGAATTTTCTGCCTGGGCTGGCTTTGAACCTTGATCCTCAGATCTCAGCCTTCTGAGTAGCTAGAATTACAGGTGTGAGCCACCAGCACTGGGCCTTGAGACTTTCAAACAATGCTTGATAAGAAATGTACTCATTAACTTGCTTATGTAATTGTAATCCCTCTGTACGGTATTTTCACATTAAAAAAACTTACTACTAATAAAAAAAAGAATGAGACTCTCAGATCCTTTTACACTTGTTAACTTTCATTTCTTAGAACAATAAAATAAGTTTGACAAGTTTGGGCAAACAAAATAATACCTCCTAAATTTTAAAGATTGATTGTATTATACCTGCTTTTGAAATCATTATAAAAATTGTTATTGGTTTTTCACTTGTAATATGTCACACATAAAATGGTTTCATGAAATAAAATTTGAATAAAAATATTAAAATAAGGAGATGAAAGGGTAACTTGGGAAAATTCCAAAATATATTGTGAGAAAGGAAGTATGAGAAACACAAGGGAAGAAACCTGGGCTGTGGCCATGTCAGTGGTTAGTGTAACTCTTTCTGCTTGTGTTCTCGTAGCCAAATAGCCTTTTTTTCCAATTTCCTTTCCAAAAAAAACCCCAAAGTTCTTATTAAAGTTTCCTGCTTCTTCAATCTTTTTCCTGATGATCTTTGGTGTAGTTCTCATAGTGGCTTAGCTTCAATTCTAAGAGGATCAAATGCTCATGTTGTATAATTGAGCTGATCCTGCTATGGAATGGTTAGAAGGACAGACATTCTGAAAGTCATTAGAAAGCAAGGGCTTCTAATCAGAAGGCTGAGATCTGTGGTTGGCAGGTCAAAGCCAGCCTTGGCAGAAAAATTCATGAAAATCTTATCTCCAATTAACCACCAAAAAAACAGAAGTAGAGCTGTGGCTTAGAGTGGTAAAGCATTAGCCCTGAGCAAAAGAGCTCAGGGACAGCTCCAGGCCCTGAGATTAAGCTCCACAACATCCCCCCCCCCAAAATTATATGCACAAGACCATGCTGCCATGCTAGATGAATACCATTATCCAGAAACAGCTCAGGTACTTGAAAGATGGTCACTGACTGGCCTTTAAATCCAAGGAAGTGTTTGTAAGCTCTATCTTTCTGGTTATGCAGAAATCTTCTGCAAGTATGTTCCTTATACTTTGTATATGCAATTTTTCTATGTGCCTTCTACTCTCTTCATTTTTACTCTGTTTGTTGTTTTGTTTTGTTTTTGTTTTGCTTGGCTCTTGTCTTTATGTAATCCTTCTGTTTTTCATTTGTGGCAAAGAAATAAGTAATTAGACAATGATGTGATTCCAAATAATGCTGCCCTTTTTTTATTAGGAGAATAAAATCAACACTTTGCTTTCATTTGTTTTCCTCAGCAGCCTTTAGTTGCCTTTCAACAGCAAAATGTTATCAGAATAGTCAGTATTGATGAGACTGCCAGTCTTATTTTCCAAGTTGGGCTTTTTATGTGGGCTGTGCTTGGCACTGAACTTATTCTGATTTGGATTCAGTTTAATCACTTTGGCTCCAACTAACATTGAGAGGCAAACAAACCCAACAATCGGCCTGTGATAAATTTTCCACGGGATTACATGCTGCTGCAGAAAAAAAAAATATATATATATGTTTGCTGAGGACTAATTCCCAGCAGGCAGCCTGTAATAAGCTAGTCTCCATACATGAGCTGAGATCCAGAAAAGAGGAACCCTGAGACATGCATATTTAATGAGGAGAGTGGCAAAGAGTGAGGTGTGCACTCTTCTTGAGACATTCCTCTCCCAAGAGGAGGATGTGCTGTGCTGGCATCAGGAAAGGGAGGAAAGAGACAGAACAGCAGGATCAAAAGAACTGTGCTAAAAATGATCCAGTCTCAATTTGAGATCTAGCTCTGCCATTAAATAGTGTTTGCATTAAAGCACACAATCCCCATGCACCTCAATTTCCTTTTCTGAAAATGAGAGTGATCGTTCTTGTCATGGAAAACTCTGAACAATTGTGAAGTCCAAATATAAATACGTTTATCAGAATTGCCTCATGAAATATAGAATTTTGTATGAATATAAAATGGTCTGATTTGTCATTATATTAAAGGTATCAATAAAAGTAAACATCTTGCTCTTGAGTCAGAAAGGGAGCATTCAAACAATATGAGCAAAATATGAGCTAAATCTAAATCTCAGAGGAATCTGTCTTGGCCTTTATTTTTAAATAACATTTCTCCATGACAGACCATTATTTAAGTTTCTAGGGGAAAAGGCATTATCTGTAGGAGAGACTGATCGGGAATAAGCTGATTTTGACATGCAAAAGGGCCACTTCTATAGTTGTAAAGATGCTCCCTAGTTCCTTCACTTGCCACCCACTTTACTGTCGTCTCCCCAGAAAGATACAACTACTTTCTGAATTTTAATGCTGCTGCCTGTTTAAGGTATTTATGATAGTAGGAGAGTAAAGCATGACACCAATAGAGATACTTATGAAATCTAGACATGACTACAAATTAATAGAAAGAAACAAATTAGCAAGCTTAGGACAACAGAATATATTCCGATTCCAGAAGGGTCTTCTGTAATCAGCCCACACAACCAGACAAGATGAGAATACGATAAAATAAAGCAACATGCATAGAATGAGTTCACCAGAGTGAATATGCGTGTCGTGAAATGCACAAAAAATGCATCACAAACTACTATCCATTGATAATAAATAATTACCTTTCTGTGAATGTGTATATGTGTGTATGTATGTATGTATGTATGTATGTATATGTTTAGTGAATGGTTCTATTCCATTATTGACAATACTTTTTAGTTTATTTTTTCTTAGTTTATTTCAGTTTTAGTGACTTTCTGTAATGGTTGGCAATACATCACTAAACCTGCTTATTAGCAGGCTTTGCTTCAATCTACTTTATTTGGTGTTAATATCAAAAGAACTCCTTTTCTTAGTGGTCTGGCTTTTCTTTATTTAAATTTTCTATAGCCTAATGATGTAAAGCCATCTTGAAAGAAGAATTTGGGATAGATAGATAGATAGATAGGGCATAAATGTATACATGTACCCATATAAATGGAGTACTTAATATAATTACTGATAACTATGAGAGAAAATTTGACTTCATGTATTATAAACAATTATAGATTCACTAACTGGAAAATGTAAAGATGGCAAGGAAGATCCTTTATACTTTTCACAGTGGACATCTATATAATTCAAGCATAGATCAACATGTTTATTCATGTTTTTTCCCATTAACAAAATAGCTTCTTTGGATTTGGGTGACACGATTTTTTATTTTAGCTGTTTAGAGAGCTATGTAGTGTTAAACACCTTTGGTCTTCAATTTTATTTCCCTAGTGAGCAATCATGTTGACTGTCTATTTGTGTGCTTATTTGACATTCATTTATTTTCTTTAATAAAATATCTCTTCATTTCTTAAGCCCATTTTCATATTAGATTGTTTCTCATTTTATTTTTTTAATATATATTCTTTAGTGGGGTGCTAGTTTCTCATGCCTGTAATCCTAGCTACTCAGGAGGCTGAGATCTGAGGATCACAGTTCAAAGCCAGACCGGGTAAGAATATCCATGAGACTCTTATCTCCAATAAACAACTAGAAAACCAGAAGTGGCATTGTGGCTTAAGCGGTAGAGTGCCACCTTGAGCTGAAGAGCCCAGAGTTCAAACCCCACGACCGACTATATATACCTATAAATAGTATATATCTAGATATATCTATATATGTATATATCTATCTATCTATAGATATAGATATCTATCTATATCTATATAGATATAGATAGATATCTATATCTATAGATAGATATAGATAGATATCTATATATATGTATCTATCTATAGATAGATACATATATCTAGATATATACTATATATATACTATATATATATATATATATAGTAAAGGTACTGTACAGAAGGGTTGCAGTTACATGAGCAAAGTAATGAGTCCATTTTCTGTTGAGCATTGTTATCCCCTCCTTCCCTTCCTTTGTTTCTCTGCTAACATCCCTTTCCTCCCCAACTCCTCCCTCCCCCTCCACCCCCACGCACACCCCTACCCCCATCCACCAGCAAAGTTGTAAAGTTCGTTTTCAACATCTCATTGTTACAATGGGTCATCCTGTATCCTTATTTCAGCATTTTGTTATTTCCCTTCCCCTCCCTAAATTAGAAAAATGTATATACAAGATGCAGGACACCAGAATCAAATACAGTGACAACAGGGATTTGTACCATGGAGGAAGAACATTCAAAGAAACAAAAATAAAAATCACATAGTACATTATAAGTACATTAAAAAGAACAAGAAAGATAAAATCTTTTGTGTCCCTATCTTGGGGCTCATTTTGCTTAGCATCAGGTTATATGGTCATATGTACATAGCTTTTGACGTTTTCTGCTTGTCTTAGACATATACTAGTTATTGCAAATAAAGGAATCTGTGGGACCTATGTTTCTTTGGATCTGGCTTACTTCACTTAATATAAGTTTTTCCAAGTCTTTCCATTTCCTAACAAATGGGGCAATGTCATTCTTTCTCTTTTTTTGTAGGCCGTGGAGCTTAAACTCTGGGCCTGGGCGCTGTCCCTCAGCTCTTCAGCTCAAGGCGAGCGCTCTACCACTTGAGCTACAGCGCCACTTCCGATTTTCTGGTGGTTTATTGGAGATAAGAGTCTCACGGTCTCTCCTGCCCGGGTTGGCTTTGAACCACGATCCTCAGATCTCAGCCTCCTGAGTAGCTAGGATTACAGGCATGAGCCACCAGCTCCCGGCCGGTGTCATTCTTTCTGATGGAGGCATAAAATTCCATTGTGTATATATATACCACATTTTCTTGAGGGGCATCTGGATTAGTTGTTTGTTGTTTTACTGTGCAAGTTAAGCTATTTTACACTCTAGCGGTGAGCTCTTTTTAAGTTATGTAGGTTTCAAACATTTCCTTATGGTCTGTAGTTTGTTTTTCCTACCTTTTAGACAGCAAAGGTTTTAATGAAAGGCTTTTAGGGATTAGGCATGGTGGGGAATGCTTGTACCTAACTACTTGGTACACATACATCAGGATAACAGATCAAGGACAGCTTAGGCAAAAAAAGTTAGCTAGACCTCATCTCAAAGAATAGGCTAAGCATGGTGGTTTGCTTCTGTAAATACTGGAATAGGCAAGAAAAATGAGCTTTGACTCTGGCCCAGGCAAAAACTACAACATCCTATTGAAAAATAACTAAAGCATAAAATGCTGAATGTGCCACTCAAATAGTAAAGCACTTGCCTTATAAACATAAAACTATGCATTCAAACCTCTGTACTGCCTATAAAAAGATGGTGGATGGATGGATAGATAGATAGATAGATAGATAGACAGACAGACAGATAGATAGATGATAGATACTGAGATAAACATTTTCTTGCTTTATTTTTATCTTTTCTTCTAATGTGTAAAAATTAAGTATGAAACTTGAAGTCCTAAGGAGTTTTTTGTACTTCTTGTGAGATTTTTAGGGCTCCAAGACACGTTTTTAGCTAATTTTATAGACAGTTTAAACTTTTTATTTTTGCCTTGTTGGGAGAGGGACAGCTATGGATTTTTAGTTGGTCAGACACAATTTGTTGGCAAGATTAACCTTCAGCCATTGAATTTTCTTTTCGTCTTTGTCAAAAGTTGGTAGTCTGTATTCGTGTGAAGCAATTTCAGGTTTCTTCATTCTATTAACTGAAATATCTTTGTGTGCAAGTACAATAGTCTTGATCTAATCTACACCTATTTAATCCAGTTGAATGACTCCTCATATTTGCTTCTTTTTGAAATTGATTTAGCTGCTTAACCTGATTTATCTTACATGTTCTTTTGTTTTCCAGTGTGTTTTCCTTTTTCATTCTTTATTTCTTTTTTATATATTTTTATTGTAAAGATACTGTACAGAGGGGTTACAGTTACATGAGTAATGAATACATTTCCTATTGAGCATTGTTACCTCCTCCTTTGTTTTTTCCCTATCATCCTTTCCTTCCCACCTCCCTAACTCCTCCATCCCCCTTTATTTCTTGACTTTATTTCTATGACTATATTGATTTCTCCTGTTGTCTTGGAAGATATATTTGACTCTTCTTCTTTTACTCATCCTTGACCTTTTTTTATTTTTTATTTATTTTTTATTGTGAAAATACTGTACAGAGAGGTTATAATTACATGGGCAAGATAATGAGTACATTTCTTATCAAGCATTGTAGATTCCTCCTTTGTTTCCCTTTCCCATCCCTTCCCACGCTCCCCGTCCCCACACCCAATCCTCCCCGCTCCCCCCCTCAACTGCACCAAAGTTGTAAAGTTCGTTTTTGACATAACGACTTGTACATCTCATTGTTACAATGGGTCCACCTGTATTCTAAACCTTATAATTTTTTGATGATGTTTGTGATTTCTAGACAATATTAAAACATTTTATTTTATTTTTTATTTTATACAGATAATATCAGTTTCTTGAATTTTATATTTGTGTGTATATGTGTGTGTGTGTGTGTGTGTGCGCGCGCGCACACACACCTTTCAGCTTCTCCGTGGACTTTGCCTAAAGAATGTTTGTTACCAAGTATGGTATCATACTTCCATAGTCCCAGCTTTCAGGAAACAGAAAGGAAGATATCAAGTGTGAGGTCTACCTACTAGATAATGAGAACTTGCGTTAAAATACACAAACATAAAACTAATGCTCTTTAATATTTTGTTGTTGTTATGGACCTGCTGATAAAGAATTTTAATGTAGGCTTTTATGAAAATGTTTCTGCTTCATCTATTTTTTTCTAAACATTATCTCCAAGGGTATCTGGTAGACTGCTATTTCTTTTCAACACTAAAATCTCTCATTCCTCTTGGATTTCATAGGCTCTGTCCAGAAGTTCAGCTTTAAGCATTTTTCTTACGTATTAACATTTACCTCATTTTTTTTCACCATCATCATGGCCATCAACAATACTGCTCCTTATTTTGCTCTTTGACAAGTTTTCAATTGTGTTTTTAGATGTCTTTTCTTTTTTATTTATGCTACAAAATGTATGCATCAGTGCTAATTGATGCACACATCTTGGTGTTTTTTCTCACTTTTGACAGTTTTCAATTATCTCTTCAAAATCATTTCTTTTTCCATTTTTCTCTTTTTTTCCTTTGCAAATTCAAGTACACTTATTCTAACTTCCCATTACTTCTATTTCATTCATTTACTTTCTTCAAACTTCCTTATGAATATTTTCACTTTATTTGACAAATTCCTCCTTTATTTTGTATCTGAGCTGCTGCAAAACCTGAGTTCCTTCCGCTTACTGTATTTTTTTACATTTACAACACCAAATTTTGAACTTTTTTTGTGAGAATACCGTACAGAGGAGTTACAATTACATGGGCAAGATAATGAGTACATTTCTTATCAAGCATTGTTGCCTCCTCTTTGTTTCCCCTTCCCATACTCCTCCCCTCCCCCATCAGACCCTCCCCCCACCCCCCACCAAAGTTGTAAAGTTCGTTTTTTCGACATAAGGACTTGTACATTTCATTGTTGCAATGGGTCCACCTGTATCCCTAGTTAAACGATTTGTTTTTTCCATTCCCCTCCACAAATTATACCAACATCAAATACAGTGAAAGCATGGGTTATATCATGGGGGAGGGACAATAACTGCTTTATCAAGTTTTGCTTTATTTTATTTTCTGCTAGAACTATACTGTCTCATTTCTCCATGAACAACTCCAAGTATTGTTATTGTAAATCTCTCTACCTGATGACACTGACATCTGAAACCTTCAAGATCTGTCTGATACTCACATTCATTCTCATTCACATGTCTTTGTCTCTTTATGTATATATATATATATATATATATATATATATATATTTTCATTAGTTGCCAGACCATTTTATAATATAGGAGAAAACCAAGGATCTGTTATCTCCCATTAGGTCGTACTTGTGTTCATTTCTGCCAAATGCCTATGCACACATACAATCTCTTCCATTTAATTATAGGGATTACGAAGATTTGTTTACATTTAGTTTATCTTTTCCTCTAAGATATAATCCACTGGACGTTTCAAATCCTTAAAAAATTATGTATTTTTCTTCTTGTCAAAATTTGCATTCCTAGCCTTCTCAATCCATCAGATGGAATGGTCAGCCTCTCACTTGCTCATATGAACTAGCATAGTTGGCCCTTAAACGCCAGTCTGGCTTCCCATTTCATTCTCCTCTATCACCAGTCCTCTTATCAAGGGCTTTTTTTTTTTGCCAACTTCACTCCTAGGACTTCTAGGTGCTGACCTTTCTCTCCTTTGAAGTATTTGAGTAGTGCTCACCTAGCATGTGCAACACCTTTGGTTTGATCCTTAGCACTGACAAAAAGAGACACTTCATGCAAAAATAAATCATACATTATGGAGTTACCAATTGAAACTGTCATTTAATCCACCTAAAAGAAAGCCTAGATGATGTGAGTAACTGTAAACTTTGGTCCATAAGCCCACAAACAGTGTTTATATAGACAGTCATAGATAATGTTCCTTTCATCTTAAATGTTTCCAGAAGCTTTCATTTTTCTTTTCTATTTTTTATCCCTGAGAATGTCTACTCATTTGCAACTATTTCTGGGCTGCAATAGTGCTCCAACAGCACGCTTTGGCAACTATCCCTTCTATGGTCAGCAACGCCTTCTGAAGCTGGGATTTCTTAAAACAAGTGAGTAACAATTGCCTTGGAGTGCTCCAGCAACAAAAATAAGCAAAACTTCCATGGGAATCAGACATTCTCAGACCTTCTACCCACTCCCTCCTGCCCTTCTTTCATGTGAGCAAGAAGGTCAGAGCCAATAGCACACATTTTGGCAAGTACAACACTCAGAGTACAGCTAATACACAGACGCAGTCCAAACCATCAGGCCCTGCGACAAACCATAATAACTTCATTGTAATCAAAACATTTGCCTTAACTATAGCCTGTAAAGCAAAGCAAAACCAAATAGTGACATATACCTACACAAAGAAGCCTTAACGCTGTTGTCCACGGTTATATAGTAATTCATGACAATTATCCAGAGAAAAGACAAAACATGACAAAAGTCATAACTAGCATCTTAAAATGTGAAAGTTTTCACTGGATAATCCAACGTGGACAAAATAAGAAATCAACCCAAGGTTTGGAAAATGCTGTCATACTTACAAAAATAGGGCTGCGATAATAAACCCTTGAGTAATATCCTCAATTGATACTATTTTCTAATGACCTTCAAACAAAACAACTTTAAATAACAGCCTCACAACTTTAAATAAGTACATTTTACAACGTAAGGATAGAAATATCCATGAAAAGCATTCTTTGGAGTCCTATCAAGACAGTTGCTGAAGCCTCAATGACAGCTATGGGGCTTTGATTTCTTAAAAATAAGAGTGTTTTATTAATAATATTTTACAGGATGGTTGAAAACAATCTCACAAGTGACGCACGCCTGCAAACATCTGCCTTCATGTGGGGAACTGATAATGTTTTTACGATCAGTGCCCACCAGGGAGAGGCACGCACTTCCACTTTCTGATGAACAAAAGTTTCCCAACCCTCAGTAGGCAAAAGGGCATTTTTACTGTGGCTTTGACCGATTTCACTATTTGTGAAATTGCCTTCTATTTCAGCCCTCCCACCCCCAGGAAAACAGATGCTATGGACAGAGAAGTTTAAGAATCGTTCAAAACCAAAAGCACTTTGGCTACTTTCTGTGCTTGGTTCCAACAAAGCTACAGAGAATTTTTTTTTAATGAGGAAACCCAGACTAAATATAGCTGAAGCCTTTAGGAAATCCCCTCAGGCATCTATGGTATCAGAGATATGTCATCTTCCTTAGGGAACAATACTTCAAATGCAAAATTTACAGTGCTTCTTTATAGCAGACAACTGTGGTGAGAATTCAAAGCAACAACTTAGGCCAAAAAAAAAAAATACTCAGGTGAAGTTCTTCCAGGAAACAAAATTTTGGCATCAACTCAACCTACTTGCCTTTTGGCTAACTAAATAAATAGTACGACATGATAAAGGAAAGAGAATCAAAGTCTAGATTAAATCTTAGTAGTTTTATAATTCAATTTTAGCTCTGTAAAGTTTTGGAAGGTCTCACTTTTGTTTCATCTTCTGTATTTTAGCATCTTCTGTAATTTAAAGAAAGGTATGGGACATGATTCTTAGTAAGTTTCTGGATATCTATGAATAATGTCTCATCACATAACATTAATATATGCATCTGACTTATCTCTGTGCATGTCCATCCAATACTCCTCCTTCTCTAGTAATCCTTATTTTAGTTTAGAATATTACCAATCCTTATTTCCAGAGCCAAAAATCTGTTAATGATTTCTATTTTTGTGCTACAGACCTCCTTTAATTAGGTCAATACAATTGCACTGCATATTTATAACTTGTGAAATTCTACTTTCAATTTTCTACTCAACTCACTTGCTGGACCATCTTTTTCTAGTTCCTCTCAGAACTGTGATCTCTTCTCCAGGGTTTGGACATATTCTAGTCTTTCTGCCTTGTGAGGCATTGTTTTGCACACCAGCCAATGGAGTCTTTCCCAAGACACCAGAGAGTTTTGTGGGTATTTTTTTAAACTTTTATCACATAAAGGGATTTGATTGGGCTGTTTCCTCCACATGCATGTAATGTATTTTTTATCAAATTGATCCCTCTGACATTTTCCTCATCCTCCCTCTCCTTCCTTTGAAGCAATATTATCAGATTTCATTCTATTTTCACATATGTACAAATACTTCAATTATATGCACCCTCTCCACTCCCTATGGCTCCATGACCCAAACACCTAAGATGATTCCATACTTAGGTTGATGTAAATAGTGCTATTCTTTTTTTTTTGTCAGTCGTGGGGCTTGAACTCTGGGCCTGGGCGCTGTCCCTCAGCTCTTCAGCTCAAGGCAATCACTCTACCACTTAAGCTACAGCGCCACTTCCGGTTTTCTGGTGGTTTATTGGAGATAGGAGTCTCATGGTCTCTCCTGCCCGGGCTGGCTTTGAACCACGATCCTCAGATCTCAGCCTCCTGAGTAGCTAGGATTACAGGCGTGAGCCACCAGCGCCAGGCAAATAGTGCTACTCTTAAACGTCAGTATACAGACATCTTGAGTGTGTGATGACTTATGTTCCTACTAATACATGCTCAGGAATGATACAGCATGCTCATATGGCAGTTCTAGTTTTAGTTTTTAAAAGAAGCTATTAATTTCCATAGCTTATATCTCTACAAACTGTATATGAGGGTTCCTTCTTCCTCTCATCCTTGCTTGAATTTGTGGTTGTTTGTGCTCTTCATGATGATCACTCTAGCTGGAGTGAGAGGGAATGCCAATTGTATTTTGATTTGCATTTCTCTGAGAACTTCTTAAAAAGCATCCTCTCTCTCTCTCCTTCCTACTAAAATTTTCAGGTTGCTCTCCACAAATACTTTACTCACTCTGAAATGCTCCCAATTTCAATGTTCTCCTAAAAGCATTGAATTTCTTTCCATGCATTGTCTTAAATATCTTGATGTATATCTGTCACTCATTGTACTTTAACATCACTGCCTGTGCCTTTACTGATAATTTGCCTTTCTGACTTCCAGAGTTTATTAGTATTGGCTTCTAAAGGAATACAGTTTAGCAGCACCAAAAGACATTAAAAACATGTATCTTTCTAATTGCATACTAACAAAATTAAATTTCATTCAAGAAGAAGTAGAAAGTAGCCATTACCATCCAGAAACAATGGTGAGTTGACAATCATAGTTCCATAGTGCAGACTTGCTCAATGACTTCTCTCTAAATTATATTATCAATGAAGAAATACTATACCTTCATAGTTAAATATCACTGAATATAATAATGGTTAAGAGAACCACGTCTTGAGGTCTAACAAATTAGAATGATTTATAAGCTCTAAACCCTAAAGATACAAAATCACACTCTTTATATTCCAGAGAGTAGTATTTCTATTGTAATTAGCCTCGTGGTGGTCACAATGAACATTTCTGAAGATCCAGGAACTATTTGAAGGGTACTGCTAGGAAACCAAAGAAGTATAATATTTAGGTTCATGTGAAACTGCAAGAAAGTTTTCCTGGATCTCAACTTTCTGATCTGAAAATGTTAGGATCCATGTAGATGCTAAGTGATGAAGCAAGGGCAGAACGAATCAGCTTCAAGTTGCCAGGCTTTCTGGTTACCTCTCTGCCAAACAAAAGAAGGATTTGCACCAATGATTCCAGAATGAATTGTCCCCTTGGAATTCATGGGATGGAGGGACTGTGTCACACATTGAACAGGGGAGCATGTCTCTAGTTGTCTTATGTGTGTGAGATACTCCTGTCTTATCATTGCTCCTTACACTTTTTGAGTGTCCTAATTTAAACGACAAATTATATGACTATAGCATAAGTTATTGTTTTTTTCCTAAAACTCATTAAGAATTATTTATGTTTCTGGACTTTGCAAAATTCATGGATTATGGGAAATTACAGTTGAATTAAGCCACTCATTCTCCTTAAAAATTCCTACTTATGACTCTAATTTTTGGCATAATTAAAAGAGCCATAGAGACTTTAAAAATAATTTTTAGGTGTTATGTATTTTAGATAACGTATACAGATTCCATTGATATTTTATCTTTCTTCAAAGGTATCATTCTTTTTTAAATAGGTTTTTATTGTAAATATAGTGTACAGCAGGATTACAGTTACTTGAGGAAAGTAATGAGTCTATTTCCTATTGAGCATTGTTACAACCTCCTTTATATTTTTATATTTCCCCTACCACCCCTTTCCTCCCCTCCCCCCCCACAAAGTTGTAAAGTTCATTTTCAACATACCGTCTGGTACATCTCATTGTTACATCTCCCTGAATGAAATTTTCCTGGCTTCAGGAATTCAGCAAAATGTTACACATCCTTTTACCATCTGCAGGAGTGATAGCACTTAATTAGAAAAGCCAAGAGTAGGAGAGGATGTTTTCAAAGCAGCACCTCAGGTAAAAGGCCCCTCCCTATTTCTGTTGCTACTGATTCTGTAACTCATTTTATGCTCATTGCCACAACGAATGTTCCCTAGAGACCGTGGAATTCAAATCAAATGAACAGATGCTGCCAAATTACTGTATCTATGCACCTACAGCAATTGTGGAGGGATAGGTAGACAGGATTAAGAAGAAACAAACAGTGTGAAGCCATTGACTTCTGTGCTTTTCATTTACTTTTCTCACCTTCATGGGGGTGTCCTCAATGCTGCCAGCCCTACATTCTGTACCCCACAACGTTTCCATTTCCAGAGGCAGAGAATTCTTTCCTCTGCACAGGCACAATTGGGTAAGTAAAGATCATATGTTTTCAGATGGTAAAAGTCAGTCTCTTTCCTTTTCTTTCCAACTTGTTCTCACCAGTTTAGAAGCGGAGCTTAGAGATAAATGAACTTTGCTTTTTAGGCTGTAATTCAGCAAGCAGAGGCACTGGCGTCTTCCCGGAACAACACAGGTCTCCAGTTCCTTCCATCTTCCACCTTGTCTCTCTTAGGGTCATGGGCTTTGGCCTAGGCTCATTACGTAAGCATAATTCGGGCTCATCTTCCACCAAATCCCAGGTTTAACCATTGTTTTCTAGTCTGATTCCAATCAAAATGTGTCCTTTTAACACCCCCAGTCTACCAGGAATCCAATTTTTACCTAAGAAATAGAGCCCCCTTACAAATGTGCCTCATTGCAACATTCATTTATATGCCCTCAATGTACATTAAAACACACAACCTCCCTTCATAGGAATTATCCTTGGGAGTAAATGTTACAAAGGTGTTAGGCTATATTCCCTTCTCAATCTGTATATTAGAGTAGTTGTCAGTGACATGAAGAATAGTCACAGCCGGCTAATAAACAATTAATGAATTCACTTGTGGCATATTTTATTTACTTGCTTTCTTTTCCACCCAATATAATTTTTTTAAAAATACATCTGATATTTACTGTACAATATAATGATATGTAATCTTTATTACAAAGATGGTAAAAATCAAAGTGTGCGTGTCCTCCATTACCCTTCAAATCAAATTATTTTCCTTGTTAAACAATATTTTGTGTCCTAGATTTATATTTTCTACTCAGGTTATAGCAGATCAGCATGAGTCTGGAGAGAGTAATTCCTCATCTGCCTTATCAGCTTTTGACAACCCTGATAGCATACTTGGCTGTGTGAGCACATGAGGTAAGGTCACTACAGCTCAGCTTGTCAAATTTGTCATAACCTTGAGACATCACACAAAAGATTTATCCTTCGTGCATTCTTAGCAAAGCCACACAATAAGGAATGCTAGAACTTAATAAGCAATATCATAGCCCATAAACGGAGTGGTTATTTCAACAAAATTTCTAGCACTGTAAAATTCTGTAATAAAAAAAAAAGAAAACAGTGGTTCACTTTATTTAGTCTATCTCACTGTGGAAAATTTAATTCATAGCAAAAGGAAAGTCCTTATTTTTTTTAATATTGTGATAAAGTTGAAAGTATAGTGATGGTGTGAGTATAAAAGCCACCTTTTCTTTAGCCATCCAGAAAACATCTTTGTTTACCATTTTCTTGTTGTCATGGCAACTCTAGCTCCTTGAGACACTGCATTGAGATGGCCGCTTGTTTGGATGTTACTTTGATTCTTGTCTCTTCTCTCATTTGTATTCCTTTTAGAAATATTTTTGTATTTCTTTTTACAATTTTGTACAAAGGAACTTCAATTCAACATATCAGCTTATGAGCAACATGATTCTTGATCCCTGTCACCTCTTCCATCATTCTACCTCTCTCCAAACACCCCGGCCCCCATATTTCCCAAGGGAAAAGCAATTGGCTCTACTAAATGTGGGAAATTAGATCATAGCTTATATTCATACGACTCATACATCAATAATCTTATCTTTTCATCTATTGTCACTTAAAAACACTTCAGCTGGGTGCTGGTGGCTCATGCCTGCAGTCCTAGCTACTCAGGAAACTGAGACCTGAGTATTGTGGCTCAAAGCTACCCTGGACAGGAAAGTCTGTGTTTCTCATCTCCAATTAACCACCAGAAAACTGGAAGTGGAGCTGTGACTGAAAGTGATAGAGCACTAGGACTAAAAGTGATAGAGCACTAGCTTTAAACAGAAAAACTCAGGAACAGTGCCCAAGCCCTGAGTTCAAGCCCCACACCCAACAACAACAACAAACAGAAAAGAAATTTCAAAAGGAAAAAGTAGAATTGTTTTCAAATCTATCAAAGCTAATATCCTCAATTTTTTTTCATTGTTCATTCAGGTTGTTAGGAAATACTCTGGTTTTTTCTGGTTATTTTGTAAATGAAGTATCACAGATTTTTCTGGCCAGGCTGGCTTTGAACTATATTGCATGGATCTCAGTCTCCTGAGATGCATGAGTCACTAGCACTCAGCCACAACCTTTGTAACATGGACATCTTTATTTACATATTTGCCTGGCGTTGGGTCTCTGATCACCAATACTCAGGAATAATAGAATGTGTTGATGTAAAATTTGTGTTACAAGAAAAGCTACTCAATTTTTTGACAAAACGTCTGCAATTGATAACAATGCCTAATAAGAACAGTGTGAAAAATTTTAAGGTGACAGTAAGTTTTACATTTATTAAAAGCATTTGAATGATGAAGTTTTACTTCTGTAAGGTTCATGATGTTTTAGTGAAAATTTACACAAAATGGGGAATCTATTTTACAATTGTGAGGTAGTAGTGACTGTCTGGATTATATGATTTCCTATATTACTGAGGCTTCTATGGCTCTCTGATCCTCTTTTCATTTGCTCCCCCTTATCAGTATGAAGATAACTATTGTTTTCTTGTTATTTACCTCTCTCTCATTTTCTCCTCTCCCTCCCTCCTCCATTTCTCCCTCTCCCTTGCTCCCTGGATTTCCCCACGCAAACAAAATGTCACAGGGAGATGCAACTGTTCAATGACACCTCCCCATTAGAAACCAATTCTAGGCTGGAGGCATGGCTCAGGGGTAGAACCTAGTAAGTGTGAGAACCTGAGTTCAAGCCCAGTACCACCAAAAACACATTCATAGAACGCTCTTATCTTAACTGCAGCACTGTGAGAAACACCTATCCGTTGTTTTAGGCCCCAGCTCCATGATGTTTTGTATGACAGCCAAGTTGACTAGGACCCTAATTCATAGTCCATACCCAAATGTTTTTCAGTATTCCAATGATGTCATTTACAGTTATTTTCTCTTTCTCAATTGAGATTCCAACACGGGAAGATACATTACTTAACTTTTCTCTGTAATCTCCTTTGATCTGGTTACTTTCCCCTGTCTTTATCCCTTATCCTCAGCAATTTTGAAGACTACAGGTCACTTGTTTCATAGAACAAATCTTTATATGAATTTTTCTGATGTTTCCTTATGATTTAATTCAAGTGGCTTTTGCAAGACAAATGAAGTGCTAGTTTATCCTTCTCTGTATTTTACCAAGGAGTATTGAATGCTAGTAATACTAAAACTGATGATGTTTAATTAAATATCTGCTAGTTTCTAAATTTATTTGTTTCTTTATAAGTTATAAACAATTTGACTGGGATAATGAGGACCTCATTAAAATTCAACCTACCCTTCTTAGCATCCTTTCAAGATTTTATAGCCCCACCATTCTTTGTACATTTATTGACTGGCACTTTGACAAGAAAACAGAGCTACTCTCTCTTCTGTTTGTCTGTTTTGAAAATTAGTTCAAGAATGGACTCATAAATTGTTATTTTTATCTAATAGATTATAATTGTTACTGTCATAATTTTGATACTTGAATTATTCCTAAACCTGTCCAATGGAAGCTTCTTCACACTGGCTTCCATGTCTTTTGGTATGTTTTATATGTTCTTTGGCTATTGTATCAATTAGCTTTCCATAGCTGTAATAAAACACCTGACATAATTAACTTATAAAGATAAAATGTTTACTTAAGAGGTGTTAGATTATATCTGAGTGGTCTGTAGGCCTCTGATGAGTGCAGAACATCACAGCAAGAATATGAAGCAGAATTGTTTTTAATGTATTTAAAATGTACTATGTAATTTTTTTGTTTCTTTTGTATGTCCTTCCCCCATGGTATAACCCCTGTTTTCACCGTATTTGAGTCTGGTGCCCTGTATCTTGTATATACATTTTTCTAATTTGGGAAGGGGAAGGGAAATAACAAAATGCTTAAATAAGGATAGCAGTTTATTCATTGTAACAATGAGATGTACAAGACACTATGTTGAAAATGAACTTTACAGCTTGCGGGGAGGGGTCAGGGAGGGGAAAAGGAGCTGGGGAGGTGGAGAGGGAAGGGATAGTGGAGGAAAAACAAAGGAGGAGGTAACAATGCTCCATAGGAAATGTACTCATTACCTTACTCAAGTAACTGTAACCCTTCTTTACAGTAGCTTTACAATGAAAAATAGATATTAAAAAATTTTTAAAAGAATACGTAGCAGAACAATCTACTCACCTCATCAACCAGGAAACAAAAGGGGAAGGGAAGGACTCCATAATCCCCTTTCAAAAATACACTATAATGAACCATAAATCAGTAAATTTGCTTCTCTAATAAAGGTTCTTCTACCTGCCTATAGCCCTATCCTTGGAAGCAAACCTTTAACACTTAGACCTTTGGAGAGACTCTCATTAAGACTATAACAATTTATAGTTTTTTGGCCCTAATAACACTTAGACTTTACTGATCAATAAAAACCCACATATACACTATGCATATAACTGGACATATATACATGTGCACATATATGTGGGTAAAATTATTCTCTTCTCCATCAAACATTGTGATTTAATTAGTTCACTTTCATACTTTCTTTTCTCCTTTTCTATCGTCCCTGCTCATCTTCTGGGTGTCATTCTTTCTTTGCCCTTCCTTCATTTTTCTTCTTGCTTCTCTCATGTCTATTCATAGGTTTTCATAAAGTGAAAGATCCACAGGATTTTCTTGATATAGAAATTATGGACTTGTATACTTATGGAAAAGTGGAATAATAAAAGAAATAATGAATGTCACAGAAAGAGATACAGACCCACCAGTCTTTGGCAACATTTAGTGACCACAACCCTTGTTCTCTGATCAAAAGAAATAAAGGATATTGTTCTTGACCACTGTCCTTAGACAATCCTGCAGTGTAGTCATAGTCACTTCAGAGAAATGAGGAATAAGAACTTCCTGTTTTAAAAAAATTTATGAGGCTGGGTGCCAGTGGTTCTCACCTGTAATCTTAGCTATTCAGGAGGCCAAGATCTGAGGATCAGGGTTCAAAGCTAGCCGGTGCAGGAAAGTCCGTGAGACTCTTATCTTCAATAAACCACTAGAAAACCTAGTGCCACTGTGGCTCAAGTGGTAGAATGTTCTTCTTGAGCTGAAGAGCATAGGGACAGCACCCAGGCCCAGAGTTCAAGCCCCATGACCGACAAAAAATAAAAAATTCAAAAAAATTTGTTTTTCAGGGGTGGGGGTGGGGAGAGGGGGGAAAGTGTAGTTGAGGAGGTGGGAGGGAAGGAATGGTAGGGGAAATGTACTCATTACCTTGCTCATGTAACTGTAACCCCTCTGTACAGTATTTTCACAATAAATAACTTATTTAAAAAAATACATTATGAGTCTACGACTCCTGATAATTAAAGATAGTAAGACAAATAAGCAGTTTAAAGTCATTATGCTAGGCTTTTTAATTTGTATTATAATACTTAAATATATATTTCTAGACTACAGCAGAATAACAAAAGAAATAAAATACAGCTATTTATAATTTGACATCAAGTTTTTTCCACCTTAACTTCCTGTTAAAGAGCTAATTAAGGAAAGTGTTTATTCTTTTGTTTTCCATAAAATAATATGTCCTAACTAATGTGGTGTGAATATAAAAAATTAGCCTGTCTAAGTATCAGACTTACAAATCAACCTTTCTGGTTCAAATGCAGGGCTCATAAAATTAAACTTTCCAAGTCAGGTACATTTTTCAAGTATAGTCAATAAAATGTTCCTGTAGGTTGATTTGGCTGCTTTATTCTTGTCTTTATGGTTTTTAAAAAGTCATGAAACTCACAAAATTTTACAGTCTAAAGGGTCTTGCAAAATTATGCTGTCCTGTCTTCTCATTCTGTGCGAATTGCTGAAGGAATTATTTATTATGGCCAGTTTTAAAAGTCAGAGAGTGTTTAGAATTACACATCATTTTAATGAAGGCTTTTTGATGTCTATCATAAGGTTAAAAGCCAAATATTTCAATCAGACATTCTGCTAGCTAAATTACTGAACAACTGGCATAAATGAGGTAGTGGCAGGTGCTGTGGTACAGATGTTTGGTATTTACAAAATAGATGTGAGATGATAGATAGTAGGGAAGCTAGTTAGGACATTGCTCCAATGTTAATCCAAGCAAAAGATGACTTCATGGCTAATGGTATTAGTAGGTAAGGTGATATCTTGAATTTAGACATAGCCTAGAAAACTCTTATAGAGCAAGAGATGTCAAATGTGGATGAGAAGAAAAGGTCAATACTGACTTGAAGACAAAATTTGGGTTTTAGTCTGAAAAGCAGAGATAATAAAATTACCTTTCATATTTGAATGAAAAGCACTAAAGAAGGATAGTCTGGGGTGAGAAAGAAACAGATGGTATGGACATGATAACTTTGAGGTATGTGTTCAGTTTCCAAGCAGAGTAGTATAAGTATTTTAACAGGATAACTTAGGTAAGGTTCAATAGAAGCATCAGGATTGCAGAAATGTATAGCATTAGCCCTAGGGCATAAATGTATATTTTCACCTAGTATTTACTGAAGCCATACTGTATAACTACAATCATAGGCATATCATGTGCTTACAATTATAGGCTTACAACTATCTTAAATGCCTATGTGCATTGACTCATTTAGCTCTCACAGACATGTAATCCATGTAATAGTGGTACTATCATATCCATTATTTATAGGTCTACATACTTAGAGCAAAGAGATGCTATGTAGTGTAGCCCAGTTTACATAGTGAATAAATTCCAAAATAAAAATTTAAACCCAAAAGTCTGGCTCCATAGCCCTTTATTCTAATCTCTGTATTACTCCTAGTTATGTACTATAATCCTCCCATAAGAAACATGTTTAGTTGAACAAATAAAAGTAGCATATATAAGAAACAAAACCCTAAAGATACAGTAGATTACTTAAGTAGTACCATGCCAATTGACTGTGAAGCAAGAAAGTTTAGAATACGTATGAACTTTCAAGATATGCACATAGCAATAATTAGAAGCTTCATTGTGTTTAAATTACACACTGGAGATCTGAACAAATTTACCAGACTGCATAGATTTCCAATTTATAGCCATAGATTAGCTTAGATGTGGGTATTATCAAGCTCATAATAGCTAATCATTTGGATATTGTGCATACCTTGCCCTACTGCCTAGCACTTTTGTAAAATTCCACTGTCATTTAAGTCTTTTTAATCAGCCTTCATCAAGTGGCAGTCTGAGAGAGCTACTACAAAGTTCATTTCATTAACCCCTTGTCTTCTAAATAGATGCTTACGGTGTATGTTCAGTTCATTCTTCCTAATGAACAATAACTTAGGAACATTGTGGAAATGCCAATCAATTCAACAGATGCTAATCAAGCATCACATTGAGGTACTAATACACTAAGCCCTGTGAGGATGTTACTTTTAGCCCTAAGGTTTTACAAACTTTAAGCCCAACCATGCCAATTGGTTTCCTTTTATTGACTATAGGCTCTAACTTCTTTTTTAAAATTTTACTGCCAAAGTGATTTACAGAAGGGTTACAGTTATATAAGTAAGGTAGTGATTACATTTTTTGTCTAACTTGTTACCTCTTCCCTCATTTTTCTCCCTCTTTCCCTCCCCTTCTACCCCAACTCCACCAAAGTTGTTCAGATCAGTTCCAACAGATTGTCTTGTGAGTGCACTGTTGCTTAGGTTCCCTCTTTGTCTTAATTTTTGCTAATTTTCCTATTCCAGGAGAGCCACCTAACTTTTAGAACCCTACTCTCAAGGATGCTCTTTGCTGACACAGTTCTGAAAAATAACACTATAAGGAAAGCCTCCTTGAAAGGATTCTTCTAGTTTAAATAATCCTGTGAATGAAACAGAATCTAAGGAATGACTGTCCTCTATTCTAGGTCAGTGTTGAACCCAGTCAGGAACCAAATCTGGTCCATCACTTGCTTTTGGATAACCAGGTAGTATATATGTTTTTCTTTTTCAACTAGTAGGAATTTTTTAAATATTTTATTGTAAAGATATTGTTCAGAGGAATTGCGGTTACATGAGTAAGCTAATTTCCTATCCAGCATTGTTACCTCCTCCTTTGTGTAGGAGTTTTAAAAAAAAATAAAATAAGTATTTCATGACATGAAATTAACAGTTCAGAATCTGTAAGTAAAGTTTTATTGGAATATCCTCACTTCTCACATACTGCCTATAACTATTTTTGTGCTATCTAAAATGGTACAGTTGAATATATATGATAGAAGAGCATATGGTCTCCAAGTCCTAGAGTTTTACAGAAATATTACTCTAACTCACTCTTTATAATAAAAAATTTAGTCAGAATATATTTAGTATTATAGAATAACTATTTGTTTTGTACTTCTGTCTTATATCAATCTTTATGACATAGACAAAGCACGCATAATGGGGATATCTTTATCAATGAACAAAAAATAGAATGGCACTGAATCAAATTAACAAATTTGATAACAGAGAACAGCAAATCAGAGCTAAAGTTAGGGTAATTTTAATGGCTATCCTACTTGTTAAAGATGCATTCCTAAATATTTGTACATGACGCATATGGTTCCATACATAATATCTGTATTGAACACTTTCTGTTGAATAAAGCAGAGGAAGGCTTTTATCTAAGAATGAAGCCTTTAGACTAAAGCAACATAAAACTATATGTGGCTTTGCCTGACCATAGTATTTAAATTTCAACTCTTCTATGTCACCTTTAAAACAACCTTGCTAAATTGGCTAAGTAAGTATATTTCACCTTGGTTTAAAATGAGGAGGAAATGTAGGCCCAGACTATCATTGCTGCTGCAGGAAATAAAGCTTTGGGCTTACAATAAAAAAAAATAACCTGACCATTTCTCACATCATTTTCCAAGGACTAAGTTCAGAAATACAATTGAAAAACCTCAACCAGATAATCTCATTGAGATTTAAGAATCAAATGAGATGTACAAAAACAAGCTCTGAATTCTCCATCAAATGATTTATTAAAAATGAAAGAAGAAAATACAAGTAATGGGCTGAGAAGGTGGCTCAGTGGTAGAGCGCTTGCCTTGCATGCATGAGGCCCTGGGTTCGATTCTTCAGTACCACGTAAGCAAAAAAGAAAAAAAGCTGGAAGTGGCGCTGTGGCTCAAGTGGTAGAGCACTGGCCTTGAGCTGAAGAGCTGAGGGACAGCGCCCAGGCCCAGAGTTCAGCCCCACAACCGGACACAAAAAAAAACAAACAAACAAACAGAAAATACAACTAATTTGCTTAGATTAATTCTTGGATAGAAGGCAGGATTCACCTTCCATAATAAAATAAAGATAGTCTTCCTGACCTGTAGGCCAAGGCTAATGGTGGTGGAAATAAAACTATTTGCAATAGGAATCCTGTGTTTGGCTATCAAGTGTTTTAAGCTTACATGGTATGAATTTCCTGCCAGAGGGACCTGTGGCATACAATTGCTGTGTTCTCATTTCTCTAGTAAGTAGAACGACAAAAGCTCTGTACAATGCCATCAATTTAAGATTTTGTTTTTGTATATGCCTGTTAATATGAGTATCAATGCACCAGTGCTTCTGATGTCACTCAGTCAATGTATTTTTATAAATAAATTGCAAATTTATTCTCCTGCATAATATAATTGATAAAATCACCATATCTTTGGAGTTCAATGAATTGTATGTGTGATGGTGTTGTTCTTCATTACATGCCTGAATGCACTCATTAAGCTCAGTGAAGACAACAAGCTGAAAACAACACAAAGATGATGCAACTATACCAGCAGGAAACACACAATTCAACTTCTGCTAGGATCTGGCAGGTCTATTCCTTGAGAAGGAGAATGCTTCAAGCAATGCAACTATAATATCATATGCAAGAAGGGATTGAGTATTTTGCTTTTCAATGAGAAATAAGAATTGCATGACCTTGATTACAGACATAAATATGAAATGTGAAAATTCATACATTGAATGCGTCTGGGTTTTTTTTCTTCAAATTATTGACAATGCTTGCCTGCATTGTTATAAAACCTAAACTCATTTTCAAACTAATTTTCCCTCAGGCTACGTATACCCTTGCCTTAAAATAGCACCACAGTCCTGGGGGAAACTTGGGAATCATGAGTTCCTAGCTGATAGCAAAGGATGTGTGCAGCCACACTGACAACATCTCTGCACAAGGTTTACGTGGCTCCATCTCAGCTGCAGAAGCAGATTCTGAGCCAAAACTGCCTGGCACAAAGGTTGAAATGAGAGTTTGTTTGTCAGAGTTCTGAGAATTTAAGCAAACAAAATTCACGGAGTCTTCAATCAATGATGTATTGAGCTCTAGAATAATCCGGATTGGAGAGATGAAAAATAAACAGCAGAGACATCTCTACTCCCTCCCATGGTGCTCACCATTAGTGGAGGTAGGAGTGAAGAGACAAACAGCAAACAGGACCTTCAGGGTAATGGGTTTCTTCATAATATACTATGGTGTGATATGGTATTTAGAAATGCTGTAGAGAAAATGTGATGAGATTAGAGAGCAGAGTAGTCAGTCAGTGGAACCAGAAGTGCTACCACATACAGAGTGTTCTGGTCTCCATCAATACTGATACGTAATAATAAATCTAGTTCTTCTATTCTTCCACAAGCACAGAAACATAACATCTCCTTGGGTTTTAAATGACTTACTTTGTCGTGCTTGGCCAATAATTATGAGTGAAAGTAATATGTCACTAGTGGAATGAAGGATTTTGGAGCCAGTGTGCAGTTCCCTAAGGCTTTCTCTTCTCTGGTAGCAAAGCCTTGTGTGGTTAAATAGTAATGGTACCACTTCTCATTTCTGGTCTAACAGGCAAAGATCGTGAAAATCCTAACTCCTGTCCATAAAACAAGGAAAAAAACTGATCAAAATGCAGAACTTGGGCTGGGAAGGTGGCTCAGTAGTAGAGCACTTGCCTTGCATGCATGAGGCCCTGGGTTCGATTTCTCAGCACCACATAAGCAAAAAAGAAAAAAGCCAGAAGTGGCACTGTGGCTCAAGTGGTAGAGCACTAGCCTTGAGCTGAAGAGCTGAGGGACAGCGCCCAGGCCCAGAGTTCAGGGCCCATGACCAGAAAAAAAGAGAAGGAAGGAAGGAAGGAAGGAAGGAAGGGAGAGGAGGGAGGTAGCAAAGAAGGAAAGAAGCAAGGGAGTGAGGAAG
>NW_012267221.1:3116840-3142764 GCF_000151885.1 Dipodomys ordii | reverse complement strand
TGCAGGGTGATATATAAGGATCTAGCTTTAGTTTTCTACATGTAGTTAACCAATTTTGCCAGCACCATTTACTGAAGAGGCTGTCTTTCTTCCATTCTAGTAACTGCATTTTATATGTAATCTTTAATTGTTCATAATAAGTGCTCAGCTTATTAGGAAGTATATACCTGTTCCTATCATCAAAGCATGTAAAAGATCATGATCAAGATGCATTGTATACATAAACTACTTTTTTAAAAGGTAACTCCTTTGTACAACTATTTAAAGACTGAAAAAAAAGATAAACAGTGATAGATCAAAAAGAGATTGTACAGCCCACATATCCTGCTTATTCTGTCAAGTAACTGAGGTCCAACATACATTGGTAGTCAGAAGAAATTAGATCTCCTTTCTACATCACTATAAACAGTATGCAGATGCTTCAAAATTGTTCAATAGAAGATGGATATGGTTTTATGCTAGTTTCAAAGAAATCAAAATACAACTATAACATGACTAGTAACTCAATTGACAAAACTATCCTCTCTAACCTCCTCCACTGAAAAACTATGGAGAAGTAAAGAGCTAATGTCTGATGCCAATGAGTATATGTATCTCTGAGAACATTTCAAAAAAATACTAATAAAAGAACGCCTGCTCATTTAGGCCAAAGTAACTATGAACTTGTTTTGTTTTTAAAAAAGAAAAAAAGTACATCTATTTTTACTGAATTCTGTATGCTATGAGAAATTCTTCCAAATTATTTGGTTCTATTTCATTTTTGGATATTTCACTGCATGTGTCATTTAAAAAAAACAACTTGTTTATGCAGTTACCATAAACCATTTAGCTACAGCTCAAATAGCTGAAAAGGTTTCTGGAAATGAGCAAGTCCTCAAATTGGTGTAGCTACAAAAGAACTGAGCGTTCTAAGAATGAATAAATGAATTCCCAAAATGCTAGGCACAAATATGTCTTCTATAATCAAAATTTCCATTGAGTAAATGCTCTCATGACTGAAAACTAGTCTTCTGTTCTTGACAGCTAAGTTTGTATTTTAAAACCTTCTCTTCAGGATGAATAGAATAGTTATGATTACTGCTTGCTTCAGATGAGAAATAGCTCATGGGTAGATAAAGATGGAGGGTAATCACATGGAATGGTTCTGTCCAATTAAAACCTGTCATCCCTTAAATACATTCTCAACAGTACAAGGGTCTCACCCTATATGTTTGACAGGGAAATGACTTTTCAGTGCATGAATCACACAAACAAATGTCCTTGATAGCATTAAAAATTTTCCATCTTATGAAAATAAGGACTCATTTTTATACGCAAAGTAAACAAAACACTTTCTTATACAGACTGGGTCTTTGAAAATATGTTTGTGCCTTTTGTTGATGAATACAGTGGTAACTTTTGTCACATAATATCAGATTATCAATGTATAAATGTCAGCTTTAGTTGTTCATTTGGCTGCTTTCTCTTTTTGCCATTTCAGAACTAACTTTGTCCTCATTCCTGCATCCTAAAACAAACAATGCTCCGTAAGAAATGTACTCATTCCCTTACGCATGTAACTGTAATCCCTCTGTACAGCATCTTTACAATAAAATAAAATTAAAATTAATAAATGCTGAAAAACACTAGGTTTTCATTTTTTTCCTGTCCTACTACAGCAGCAAAATGAAGTTTAAAATGTTTTCAGTTGAGGGAGAATAATGGAAAGAGTGATTCTGATCAAGAAACACTGGACACTTAAATAGATATGTTAAACTGTAACCACTTTGTTTGAAGTTCCAAATGTTTTGTATAAAGAAGGTTGGTGGCCTTTCAAAACATCTTAGACAACACATCTATTTTTTTTTAAATTGTCAAGGTGATATATAGAGGGGTTACAGTTACATAAGTAAGGTAGTTATTACATTTCTTTTCTAACTTTTACCCCCTCCCTCATTTTTCTCCCTCTTTTCCTCCCAAGCTGTACAGATTATTTGTGCCATTTTGTCTTGTGAGCATCACTGTTGCATAGGTTTCCCCCTTCTTTGTCCTTTGTCTCAGTATTTTGTTGTTCCCCTTCCCTTCCCTAATTCAGATAAACATATATACAATCTTGAATAGCTAATTAAAGTAACCTTTGTGGTCCATAGTTAATCAACTTCTGTGGCCTTACTATAGGCAAAATTTGGCAAACATCCATATCTTTAAAAAGAAACGTCTAGTTTTGATTCAGATTCTACTTATGAGCATCTTGATGTTACAGCTTTATTTTATAGCTGTCTACTCAGAAAAAATGATTGTGGCTAAATTACAGATCAGACAATAGGAGAAGACCAAAGAGGTACCTATGTTAGCTTAGGTAGTTCGTCTCATCTTCCTCTTTATCCTCCAGAACAAAATGTGTACAGAAGAACAGAGCTGGAGAAGACTTCTCATAGTTTATGTATGCTAGGATTATGCTCTAAAAGAGTTTATGACTTTCAAAATAAGTAAATAAATAAAATACAAGCTCTTGCTAGTGGCTTTGACATCCAGCTATCATTAAACATTTGTGGTGCTGTGCTTTCACAAGGCACCACGATTCAGACTCTCTTGAAAACAAATATTTTGAAACAATTCATTTCAGTTTCTGGCTTTCTTCCCATTATAATCTTCACTCCCTCAAGGTGAATGTGGGCTGGACCCAAGCCAGAGCCAGTTGCTTCTCCCTTTAGCCTCTGTGGAACCACTATTCTACCATCTCTTAATTGCACAATGCCCTAAGTCAAGCTCAGCTTGACTAAATTCTTATTAAACTTTCTTTGCTGCCAGTGGAGGTAGCTATATCATCCTACCACAGATTCAGAAAGGCAAGCAAAATTTTAAACCATCATTTCTTCCTTCTAACTGAAAGAGTAATTACAGTGTTAGTTCCACAGAATTCTCCATTGGCAAAAGAAAAACAGCCTTTACATCCACTCTCCTGAGGACCTAGCATTTCCAGCAGCCTGCGCCCACTAGTGCTGTGTTGCCTAGAGACAAAGTGGGCAGACAAATGCGTATTTATGCCCGAGGGAGAGGGTCCTCAACTCAGGAGAGTGCTTTCATTTCTCACTTGCTAAGAAAATGGATCTGTTTCCTGGCTCTTGTGTAATCACATACACTTTGAAATGTCTCCATCACTAAGAAAAAAAGACCATACTTCCCATGCTTCTCAAAATTTCTCACTTCTTGAGCAATTTAGAAAGTTTCAGAAAAAAAAATTCTTTTATAGCACCAAAAATCTCGACTTACCTTATTTATTCTGTTGTTATGACTGAAAACAATAGCCTACAGTAAGCCTACACCTTAGTGGTGCGTCTCTAAGCTATTATTTTCTTTCTCCTACAAGTTAAAGTTCTTTCTGTTAGGAAAAGAAACTCAACAAAACTTACTACAACACCTTTAAGACAGAGCAGTTCCATACAATCTACATGAATGATAATAAAATCATTCCTCTACATCCGTGAGGTCCATATCTATAAATCCAACTATGAATTGAGATCTTTTAGAAAAAGGTTATCTGTGCTAAATATGTATAGAAATTTTTCTACTCAGTATTCTTTAAATAATATTCTAAAATGATTTCATTGAATGTTAGATATGTATATATGATATCCTTGAATATTATATATTGAATTTAGATATATTTCAAATATATATGATATGTTATATTATGTAAATAATGTAGATATTATATAAAATGTACATTTTATATAATATATAACTATATATTTGTATAAATATATTATATTAAACACTCATTGTATGTACTATATAAATATATATTTGACATATATTAAAGGGTTGTATAGTTTACATGCACATATTATGCTTTACATATCAGAGACCTGAGCAGCTACAGATTTGGAAATCAAATCCCTCATGAATATCAAAGAATAACTGTATGTATCTGCTAAACCAGATTTTGTCTTGAGAATGTTATCTATTACTTGATTAAATATACAAGGACTTTTGATATTTATTTATATAAAAGGTCTTCTTTTGGAGCTAAAAATACTGAGTGAGGGGGGAGGCTGGGAAGGGATGTGAAGGGTAAACAATGCTTGGTAAGAAATGTACGCATTATCCTGCCCATGTAATTGTAACCCCTCTGTACAGTATGTTCACAAATAAAATAAAATAAAATTAAAAAATACTGAGTGAGGGGGGAGGCTGGGAAGGGATATGAAGGGTAAACCAAAGGAGGAGGCTGCAATGCTTGGTAAGAAATGTATGCATTATCCTGCCCATGTAATTGTAACCCCTCTGTACAGTATGTTCACAAATAAAATAAAATTAAATTAAAAAAAAAGAAAAGAAATTACTTTTAAGCTAGTCCTGTGGCTTTAACTCAGGGGTTGGGTGCTATCCTTTAGCATTTTTGCTCAAGGCTAGCCCTCTACCACTTGAGGCACAGTTCTACTTCTGGCTTTTTGCTGGTTAAGTGGAGATGAGAGTCTCACAAACTTTCAGGCTCAGGCTGGCTTCTAAGTGTAGTTCTCAGAGCTCAGCCTCCTGAATAGCTAAGATTTACAAGTGTGAACCACTGGAGCCCAGCTCAAAAGGGGGAAATTTTTATATTTTTCTGATGCATGATAAAATAAAATAACAGGAGATCTAAAAAAAATACTGAGTGATTTGCCTAAAATCCAATAGCAAACTAAGAATAAAGCAGGATTATAATGTAATTTTCCTTATATCATTTTATGTAATATTTTTATAACTGATCCAAATATCACACCTTAAACCAATGAAGTACTTACCTTTGAAAGAAGGTGAAAAAAAATCAACAAAGATCACATTAATTTAGTAAGAAATGCCATAGTAATGGGGCTAGGCATAGGCTCAAAAGGTACAGCACTTGCCTAGCAAAGAAACAGCCAGGGGCTAATTCCCCAGTACACTAAAACAAAAATATCTCAATAATATATCTATTATTTTCATAATGAGCATATATACTGGACACTGGTAGTTGATTATGCCGTGGTTTTTTGTGATTTTTCTCCCTCCTTAAGAAATAAAATTCCTTAGAAAGATGGCATGGGTTTGCTAGAAACTGAGAAAATTTGCACCAATCTCGTTTATTCCCAAGCCAATTTCCTGACCTTCCTAAATTGGAATTCCGTGATATTCCTCAGAGACCGATCATCAACAATTCTCTAAGCAACACCACAGATAACAGAGATGGAACCAATGGTCAAATCGCAGGTAATGACAAGATGCAGAATCATTTCCAGAATAATTTTTGATACCATTAAGATTTTTTTTTTGGTCATGGGGCCTGAATTCTGGGCCTAGGCACTATCTCTCAGCTTCTCAGCTCATGTATAGTGCTCTACCACTTGAGCCACAGCACCACTTCCAGATTTTTCTGCTTATGTGGTGCTGAGGAATCGAACCCAGAGCCTCATGCATGCAAGGCAAACACTCTACCACTGGGCCACCTTCCCAGCCCACCATTAAGATTTTTCTAGCCACAGTTCTTGGTTTAATTTCACAAAGTCAAGTACATCAGGTTGACAATTCCTCAAACCTTGTTCAAATAACAGTTAATCTTATGGAACAGCAAATATTTTGTTTCTTGCATTTTGTCTCCTAGTTTAATGAAGCTTGACATATTATCTGAGGGAGGGGAAATGTGTGAAAAAAGGATATTTTTCTATTTAATGGCATATATTTTTCTATTTAATGGCATATGAAATGACCTCCATATGATTGTACATTTGTTACATTTTTTTCTGAGCAAGATTTCTTGCCTGTTCATTCAGAAAGTGGTAATTTTTTTAAAAAGAAAATCCTGCCCAGGATTACATAAAATAAGAACTGATCTTCTGTAAAGCATCAGAGTAAGTTCTTGTTTGAAAAGGTATATTAAAAAGAGTTCCACTGTGGTAGTTTGAAAAAATGACACTCAAGCCTGCCCATTTTTCTGTACTTACAGCTTTTGCTATGGGATGTGTTCTTACCTCCTTCCATAAGTGGGTTACACTGGCCATATAGGAATCTATATGGCTGATATAATACAAATAAAGGACTGTAATGAAATTATATACTTCGCATATCTTCTTGCCCACTAGTGGTTGTTGTGAGAACACTTACACTTTAGCCTGCTGGTTTCAGGAAGAAGATTAAAGTTAGATGAAACAGACTCAGATCACAGCCCAGGCATGACCTGCTGAATTATATAAACATACCTGGGCCCAGACAGCAGCCAGCTGACCTCTCAGCCTGGCAAGGATCAGCAGAGATACCTGAGTTATTCCTGCTGACTCCAGAAACATAAATTATAAGTGCTTACTACTTATTCTAGTAAGCGCTCAGAGATCACTTTTATAATTGTCTTGACTAGAGACTAGTATAAGATTTACTGAAGAGTTTTCTCCAAATGTACATGTTTAGTAACCAGCCAATACTCAAGGTATCCAAAATCTCTGAGAATTGGTCCTACAATGTATATTTTTGGAAAAGTCTTCAAGGAATTCCATTGCCCTGCCTTGGATAAGAAACAGTAGTTAGCTAGGCACTGGTGGCTCACACCTGTAATTCTAGCTACTCAGTAGGCTGAGATCTGAGGATCACGGTTCAAAGCCAGCCCAGGCAGGAAAGTATGTAAGACTTATCTCAAATAAACCACTCAGAAAACTGGAAGTGGTGATGTGGCTCAAGTGGTAGAGCACTAGCCTTGAGCTGAGGGACAGCACCCAGGCCCAGAGAACAGTCCCCAGACAAAAAAAGAAAGAAGGAAAGAGAGAGAAAAAGAGAGAAAGAGAGATAGAAAGAAAGAGAGAGAGAGAGAAAGAAAGAGAGAATGAGAGAAAGAGAAGGAAAGAGAGAGAGAGAGGGAAGGAGGGAGAGAGAGAGAAAGGAAGGAAGGAAGGAAGGAAGAAACAGTAGTAAGAGGTAATTACACTGAATACTATATTTAAGTGCAATGGAATATAGAAGAAAGGTGAAGTCATTTGAAGCTTGAATTGTCATGAAAAGATTAGGAAGGCAAAATCTGAATAGCTCCAAAAGAACCACCCAATTTGACTGAACAGGAAAAAAAGAGGAAATAAATGCAGAAAGAATATCCTAGGCCCTAGTATAGAGATTACATTTAATATGGCATGACTAGACCACAAATGCATTTACTTATGCATTTATATATTCATCATTTTTTGTATTTTTATTATGTTGATGTAGTTGTACAAAGGAGTTGCCATTGATCAACACATACAACACATCTTGATCAGTGTCTTGTCTTTCAACCTTCTCACCCATCCCGCCCTTACTTTTCTTAATTATACACTAATTTTTTATTAATAAGTTTTTTATTGTGAAAATACCATAAAGAGGGGTTACAATTACATGAGCAAGGTAATGAGGACATTTCTTTTGTGTGTGGGGGGGGGTGGGTCTGGTCGTGGGGCTTGAACTCTGGGCTTGGGTGTTGTCCCTCAGCTCTTCAGCTCAAGGCTAGCGCTCTACCACTTGAGCCACAGCACCACTTCTGACTTTTTTCTTTTTGCTTATGTGGTGCTGAGGAATCAAACCCAGGGCCTCAGGCATGCAAGGCAAGCGCTTTACCACCCTTCTCAGCCCATGAGGACATTTCTTATCAAGCATTGTTGCCTCCTCTTTTGTTTCCTCTTACCATCCTTGCCCTTCCATTCCTCCCCCACCCTCCTGCCAAAGTTGTAAAGTTTGTTTTTCAACATAACGTCTTATACATCTCACTGTTACAATGGGTCCACCAGTGTCCCTATTTCAACAATTTGTTTTTTCTCTACCACTCCACAAATTATACCAACATCAAATACATTAATTATACATTGAGGTTTTTCTACTTCATTCTTTCCCCATGCTTTCACATTTTCCACATGTCAAACACTAGCCTAATTGCTTACAAATTTTGGCTATTATAACATTCTTGAATTCAAGATGACAAGATGACTGTACTATCCACTGAACCATCTTGCTTGAGATTCTGAAATCAATGGAAATTTTCTAATTGTTAATATTAAGCTTCCTCCCCACACCCCAGGGAACACTAAATTTCCTATCTACTACATTGAAGTTGGATATCATTATTGCTATCATTGTTCTTGATATTATCACCAGTATCATTACTTTTATTATTATTTCACTATTATAATAATTAGCTTGCTTATATGAATATGGGTTATACACTGGCAGATGGAAGAAGTCTCAGAAGGAAATAGAATAAAACCATGTTTTCATCAACTATGATTAGAATTTTGCTCTAACAGAATTCTAAGTAAAAGAAAGCGTTGGAAGGTGCTGTTTTCCTTTGCAGTGTTGGGAATTGAACCCAGAGCCTGGCGTTTGTCAAGTAAGCCCTCCACCACCGAATTTCTGCCCAGCCATAGATAAGAGAGTCAATTCTAGTAAAGAAATCACTCTTTCTGGGGAAGGTACACATACTTATTGTACTTGTAAAAGCCTGAGTAAGTCTACTCTCAGTAAATGGAAAGATCCTGTCTGGATATGAAGCACTCCTACAGAAAGAAATTAACTAGATTCATTCAACAAGTCTCCAAAGCTTCACACTCAAGACTTAATTTTAGGCATTCAGATTTCACCTAAATTTTGTACAGCATAAATATTTTGTAGACCATATCTTTCTTCTTAAAGTAATAGGAAGCCATTTTCTTTTTTATAAATAAGTTCTGAAAATCATTTTCAATCTCTTGCATTCAATTTTGGTTTTATACTATGTGAAGAAGTCTGCAAAGCTAGATCTGTTTCATACAACTCTCTTGAATACCTTCTCACTTCTTCAGGTCCAAATTCTTTATTTCTATGTGGAAGTAAATATCTAATAACCATAGAGTTCTACACTCATATAAGTGAATATAACTTATAAGTTGATAATGCTGGAATGATCATCTGTGAAGACTTGACATTCTAAATAGAACTGTACTTACTTAACCAATGACTTCTCTGGCATTTTCAGAAAGAAAATGTTAACATAATTTCCCCCATTTTCTGGATTTTATATTCATCTAAAAAAAAGTGATATTCCAAACTCAATGACTTAAAGTACAATTGTTCCCTCAGAAATCTACAAGATTTCCAAAAGTTAAGTCAAAGACTTCATCTTTCCATTCAACCATACATTTACTACCAATCTCCCTATCAGCACAGCAAAGTGAAAATATTTCACCACAAGTTTTTAAATATTTCATGAATAGCTACAAGTAAGAAATTTGATGCTTCCTTAAGCAAAGAAATGCTACATTATTCTGACATGATCACTGTAAGTTTTATAGTATATGTGTATACACATATACTTATATAGATAGATAGATAATACTGAACCCATATACACAATTACTATGAGTCAATTTAAAAGTAACTTAAACAGAATTTGTTAAAAAGCTAATCATAAAAAATATTCTATTTGGTATGAGCTTATTTTCATTAGCAGATGCTGTGGATATGATTAAAAGATGATCTGTATTGGTTACTTGACCTAATCATCTTCTTTGTCCATATGTCTACAAATCTATTTCTCACTATTTCATGGTTTTTTTTCTGTTACAAGGATGCTAGAATAGAGACTAGATGCCCTGGGCACACAGATCAGAGAACCATGCTTTGCCCACTCAATGCAGATTCCTTTAGTCTGATGGCTTTGAACACTGTGGCAGGTGTGTGGGGCTGGTGGGAAGGCTGAGAGCTTTGGTAGAAAGCAGCCACAGCTTTGGGGTTTCATACACCAAACCTGCCTAGGGATATAAGGGGAACATTTCTGATGTACAGAAGCATTCGACCCCAGGGGTAGGGGGTTTGTCTGGTGGAGCAGGTTTAGGGCACTCTCTGCATTGGAAGCATTCATAGAGGAAAACACTGGCAGGAATTCAAGCCAGCAGGAAAGGCAGTTCTGGGCTCAGCCTGCTGAGTGCTTTCTGTTCTAACTTCTTTGCATTTCAGAGAGAACCACTGCTACCCCCTGCAAGTACACACAGAGTGAGCTACAAAAGACAAGCCAGTGGGGAGGGGATATCCATCTTTTAGGCCAGGAGAAATCCTGACTTGTGAGGTTTGTAAAAATTATTTTTTTCATTTGTCTTTTTCTGTACTTACTATCTTCTCTCTCACTATTATGTCTTGTACCCTGATCCCATATATTTTCCTTTTATTTTCTATTTTGCTTCTCTTTTTCACTTCCCATATCCCATTCATTTTATTAATATATTTAACTTTAATAATATTTAAACTTTAAATTAATCCTGCTGGTATCCTAGTTACTTTTTTCTAACATTATTGGAGATGAAGTTGATGTTTCAACATTCTGATTTTTTCCCAATATGAAAATAGGAAGTCCTTTTAAGAATTGTTTTTATTATTGCTGTTGTTGTTACTTCTTTCTCTCCTCTGAGTATTGGTGGAAGTTGTAATTCCAAGAGAAGTCACCTCGCTAAGATTTCCATAAAATAAAATAAAGTAAATTCAAACAAAATAAACTTAGAGAGCTATCTCTCCTAAAAGATGCACAAATTACAAGAAAGAAACAGAAGACATGTGAAAAAGCAAGCAATATAACTTCTCCAAGAGCTGAACTTCTCAGTAATGAAATCTCAAAATACTGAAGGCTAAAATGAAGGAAAAGAATTCAAATCACTTCTTTTAGAAGTGATCACAATCAGCTGGGGCATGAGTGATTCACACTTGTTATTCTAGCTCTTCAGGAAGCCAATATCTAAGGCTCATGGTTCAGAGCCAGATGTGGCAGGAAAGTCCCTGGGACTATAATCTCCAACCAATCACCAAAAAACATAATTGGAGCTGTGGCTCAAGTGGTAGAATGAAAGCCTTAAGGGGAAAGGAAAAGGAAAAGAAAGAAAAGAAGCTCAGGACAGCTCCTAGACCCCCAATACAAGCCACAGGACCAGCACACAAAAAGAAAAGAAAAGAATGAGGAGAAGAGAGGAGAAGAGAGGAGAAGAGAGGAGAGGAGAGGAGAGGGAAAAAAGGGTGGGATGGAGAGAGGGAAGGAGGAAGGAAGGAAGGAAGGAAGGAAGGAAGGAAGGAAGGAAGGAAGGAAGGAAGGATCAATATCCCCAAAGACACAAACATAAAATTAAAATAAGGAACAGAATTGTCAATTCAAGACCTGGACAAGAAAGTCAGCAAGGAAATTGAGATCATTCTGAGAAAATAAGTAAGTAAATGAAAATATAGGAAAGGAGAAACTCAACAGATCAATTTAAAAAAAAACTGCATTGTAAAACATTATGAATAGAACAGATTGAACAAAAGAATGAACTTCAAAATTTGAAGATAAGTTTGAATATTATATTCAGATAAAAACAAAGAAAAATTAAGCACATGTTTAATGTTTCATAAGCTACTGTCACCTCAAGGTCTACCATTAGGCAAGAACTGCCAACTGGCTTCAAAAGCCCTAATGTGAACCAGCAGAAAACATGCATGGATCAAGACAAGCCACCCAATCAAAAGAAAAACCTTGATTATGTGGTTTTCTAAGAGTTATCCCAATGATTTTTCTTTGTAATACAAACTATAATATTACAGGAAAAAATATGTTAGTCTGTGTATTTTAAGGTGACAGTTCAATAGAAATAGAAATATTTCTATTTACACAATTACCTTGTGTTTGCCACTAACAAGATACTTGCTAAATGTTTGTGGAGTAAATAAAAAAGTAAACAACTGGGCGCTGGTGGCTCATGCCTGTAATTCCAGCTACTCAGGAGGCTGAGATCTGAGAAATTATGGTTCTGAGCCAGCTCAAGCAGGAAAGTCCATGAGACTCTTGTCTCCAATTAACCACCAGAAAACCAGTGTGGATCAATGTGGTGGAGATCTATCCTTGAGCAAAAGAGCTCAGAAACATTGCCCAGTCCCAAATTCAAGTCCCATGACCAACAACCAAAAAATGCAAACAAATAAATAAATGTATCATAATTCTCATTTTAATGTTGCAGGTATTTGATAATTATATAAACCGATGATTTATTAAGAATACCACCTAAATTAGAATATATTAACACAAAATGAATCCCATATCATCAAAGACTATTGCAAAGCTTGAATCACCATGACAAAGTTTCACAGCTCATGTTATTTCTGCATCATCCATTTTCTATAATGAAGGCAGTTAAATATTCTGCTGTACAAGTCAGTGTTTTCCACTTGAGGAGTCTTTGGATTTCTTACTTTTCATAATCCTACTCAAGTTACTCCTTGTATGACTATTTTATAGATGACAATAAGGAGAAGAAAGTTTAACAGTTTCTGTGGGTGAGTTTACAATTGAGCTGCAATTTGACTATCCTAACTTTCCTGGAAATTGTCATCAGACACAACATAAACTGACTTTCTTTCTGCTTGCCAGTTTCACTCCTTTCCAGGAATAAACTCCAAAGTTACCCTTAAGCAAGAATTAATCTAATTCTCTTCCCATAAAATCGTGAAGAAATACCAGCCTCATGACCTTTGAAAACTGAACGCATTATCAGAATCATTAAAACAAATAGTACCTGAACCAAGGCCAACCCTAAACTTTTGCACTTTTTTCTTTCTCTCTAATAATCACCCACTTCTTACTTGAATGTTTAGTAAAGAACTACAACCAAAGAACCTTCCATTTGCTTATAAATTATTCTAATTAAGCACCAATGTAGCAACAGCAAAATGTATCCAGAAAACAACACTAAACTACAAAGAGCCATGGCTGGCATTCAAAGCCTTAGAATGTGTTCATTCCAAGCATTTACATTTTGCCCATCTTTCACTTGCCGCTTGGGTTGCAAGTGATGGCAACAAAATGAATATCATTTGAAGCTGTGCCAGTGCTATAAACAATTACCAATTCCACAAAGTGCTCTCCTTCCTTCTTTCTCTCCATCCCTGAAAGAGACCAAAGCAACAATCAGGATACATCCAGCTGAGCTTCCTGTGAGAAGACCTCTCTATAATCAAACTCAACAGAAACAGGCTTTTGCTTCTGGGACATCAAACATGAAGAGGCTGCTGTTCTGCAGAAAATAAATAAGCAGATATCAAAGATCTATAGAAATTTTGATTAGGAAGCTTTCTGTCTATCCACACAAGATGCTTTGCTACGGACATGTACTATTGCTAAAAATGGAAATAGTACTTTGATATTTTGCTTTTGAAACAAATATTAGTTTGGACAATGGAATAATAAATAAATTAAAAAATAACCATTGTATGAGCCTGGTCTTTGTATCTGAAACCACACTGATATAAGAATACAAAAAAATTCCTAACATCCACAACTTCATTCATAAATGGGGTTTAAATTATCTAGAGAACTTGAAAACTAATGCAGTCAAAAATTATTTTGAGATGACATTGATCAAGATGCATTGTATTCATAAACATTTGTGAGATGACAACTCCTTTGTAAACTACTTAAAGATGGTCATATAAAAGAAAAAATACGATTTTGGTCTGCTGAAATATCAAGAGAAATGTCTTCCTGCTCATGTTTATTATATCACATCTTTCTTTTTTCTATTTTTACAAATATTTCAATAATAAAAAGAAATTACAGCAACAAAAAAGCAAAAATAATATCCTGTAGTCCTACTAATGCACACTTAACATTTGAAGAGTCAATGAATAAACAACAAATAACAAATCTTGTCTGTAAAATATAAAGATTAAATAATATTAGACACAAATGAACACATTTTCAGTCAAAAATTTGGGGAAAAAAGTATATTAAACAAAATTATAAAATAATCTCATGGAAAACCTACTCAGAAGAAGCTGAATGATTTATGCAATTTCAGTAAACTTAAAATTGCTCTTATTTCCACTTTGCTATTTAATGTGGCTACCTTTGCCTGACAGATTTTCTTCTCTGTTTTGGGTGTTGTCTTCACTTAATATTGCCCATGTAAATAGATAGATCTAAATAGCTGGATCTTTGAGAAAGAAATTATACCAGGAGTCTGAAAAGCATAAAAGCTTCAAAAATGATGCATTTCAGGGAAGTGGAATGTTGAAAAGGAAAATCTCCATGCTGGAACCTTTACCCTTGGTTATGTAAGTGTTCCTAAAATCAATGCTCTTGATTACTACTTCTTTTTTATGTTTTTTAATTGTTAAAATACTGTACAGAGGGGTTACAGTTACATGAGTAAGGTAATGAGTACATTTCCTATCGAGCATTGTTAACCCCTCCTTTGTTTTTCTCCTACCATCCCTTCTCTCCCCACCTCCCCAACTCCTCCTTGATTACTACTTCTAAATTCATCCTCTCACCAGTCTCTCTGCACTTGGTTCACTAATCTAATATTAACCAGAAGCAGAACATTTAAGACTAGAATTATAGTCCCAGTCCTGTGATTGTCACATGAAAGTCAGAGATGACCTCCCAAATTTTCAACACACCCATCTTACAGAGGGCATTTCTTAAATAAATCAGTATGATTTATAACAATGTCTCTACAAGTTCAAGACACCCAGGGCCTAGATTATTAATCATAAAGTAATGAAAATCATGTCTAAAACAAACTAGATGCTTGAAACTATATAAAGACAGCTTTATTTTTTGTTTTCAGTGAGTTGTGCTGCCTATGTAAATAATAGAATAGTTTTAAATTAAGATCTAGACTCTAAACTTAGAATATCTTCATCAGAAATCTTCACTTATGAGCTATATATTATTTTAAAAAACTTGGATTACTTATCTAAGTAGAAATGTCATCATCTTTAGTTGGAATCATGACAGTACTTCATAATGTTATTGTGCTAAATGAGACAGCAAATAAAAGAATTTAATTGCAACAAAAACATAGTAAGTCCCCAATAAGTAAGATTTAAGATCACTCTGCAAGAATATCTTTAATCTTTACTAAAAATACATATCTAGAATATAGAATAAATGAAAACATGGGTACTATATATATACATATATACACGTATATCTATATATATACACACATACATATGCTTCATGTCCAGAAGTTGTACATATTGATAACAATTTTTAATATTTTTTATTGTAAAGATATTGTACAAAGGGGTTATAGTTACATGAGTAAGGTAATGAGTACACTTCTTATCAAGCATTGTTCCTCACTCTTGTGTTTTTCCCCTAACATCTTTGCCCTCCTCACCTCCCCAACTTCTCCCTCCCCCTCCACCCTGAAGCTCTAAAGTTTGTTTTCAACATAGTGTCTTGTACATTTCATTGTTTTGTTTCTTTTGTATGTTCTTCTCCCATGGTATAATCTCTGATTTCGCTGTATTTGATTCTGGTGTCCTGCATCTTGTATATACATTTTTCTAATTTGGGGAGGGGAAGGGAAATAACATAATGCTGAAGTAAGGATGCAAGTTGACCCATCAATAACACTTTTAAAAACTATTTTGCTCAGCTTAATCAAATCTGATTCTTAATTTTCAAAAATATTTTGTTCAGCCATCCCAAGATCTGTTCTAGAGGATATTCTTGTGGCATTTGTAAATATTTTCTCAAGGACCAAATATGAAACCATAAGCTAACAGAGAGATAATATTGTCTTCAAATTTTCTTCTTCTTAGCTCTGATTTCCTTATTATATTCCTTATATTATTCAAGATAAATTGAGGAGACCTCTTTGTTTTATTCCAAACCATCTTCTCTAGGATAGTATTTGTATAGCCAATGCTCCCCTCCAAAAAAAAAGCCTTATATAATAAAAACAAGATTTGGGGTGAATATATAAACTTTTTTTCTTTTTTTTAAATTGTGAAAATACTGTACCGAGGGGTTACAATTACATGGGCAAGATAATGAGTACATTTCTTATCAAGCATTGTAGCCTCCTCCTTTGTTTCCCCTTCCCACCCAATCCTCCCCGCCCCCCTTCCCCCCCAATATATAAACTTTTACAGATAAATACATAATTCTTTTTTAGTGTGAAAATTGTATATTAGCTAGAAAATATATTTGTCAATTTCATTGTTTAGGGGACCAGGAAATTATCACATACCTACTCATAGCATCTTTACTATTCACAGGCCTTAGATAGCCACTCTCTAAGCATCTCACCATGAACCACATTAAGAAAACTATAACCTCACTCAAGCACATTGTTATTGCTTTGATCAAATTTAGTTTCTTGATTTCTGGATAGATGTTATGTAATACTTCTCATGGAATTTATAGATTATATTTGCTCCAAAATTAAATGTTGAACTGTGGAGTAACAGATAATTTGAGTCTTTCTGATTACAGTCCTCAACTGGTCTATGTCAAATGCTATAATACAACAGCATATTTCTTAACTGATTTAAAACAACCTAACACTATGGATTTAATAGTATATCTCAGACAAAAAGGCTCACTTTGGACCAAGAGTTGGATATCTGATGGATATTTCTAAGATCCAAAACATGCCAATTTTTCTCAGTCACTAAATTGGATATTGTCAAATTAAGCAAAACTTAAGCCAGCTGAATCTACATATTCTATGAAAAAAAAATCTGCCTAAAAAGCATGTGAATGATAATTTTCTTCTTGGAAAACTCTTTAGAAATTTCAAAATGTTGAGTGGCTCAAATGGTTTCCCTCTCGTTACTGCCTGATTTTATATAGTCAGCCAAATTTTACAGACATAAGAACAGTCACCAATAAATATCAGAATGTAACCAGGCACAATGTTACATGCCTGTACTTGTAACTCTTCAGGATGCTCAGATTGGGTGAATATTTAGAGGCCAGCCCATGCAAAAAGTTCATGAAAACCTATCTAAGCCAATAGCTGAGAGTGATGGCATTGTGCCTGTCATCTCAGGTATGGTGAGAAACAGAATAAAATGACTGAGGTCCAGGTTTGGGCCCAAACAAAAAGCGAAGCTATGTCAAAAGAACCAGTGTGAAAACAAAGAGATGAATGGAGAACAACGAAAGGGGATACACTGACCAAGATGCATTGTACTCTTAACTTGACTTCTAAAATTGAAACCCTTTTTTGTACAAATATGTGATAATAACAACAATGGTGATGACGATGATGATGATGATGATGATGAAATTCTGTCATTTACAACCTGCGTAGAATGGGAAACTTTATGCTAAATGAGATAAACCAGGTACAGAAAGACAAAGGGCTGAAAGCATGGCTCCACAGTATACTATAATTATTCACCACCACTTCACAAGTGCTGGTGGTGCCTTTCATATTATCAGATGCTTTGACTCCTTGTAAGAGTTCATCTTTCGTTTATGTAAAAATAATTCATATTACATTTCTGAAATACATTCTGAAATGTGGATATACTTACTTCTAGAGCCAATCTCCATTCACTTCCTGGTTTTACAAATAGTATTTAAATTTAATCATCAGTATTTTCGGCACCAAAGCCAAGGGCAAGAAGGGATTTTATTTATTAATACCAGTGTAGCTCAGAATCTGAGTGTTTGGGTGCCTGCAAATATTGAGTAGTAGGTCCCAGTGTCCAATCCAACAACAACAAACAACAATAAAATTCATTCTATCAAAATAAAGTGCCCAAAGCTAATCAAACAAGTTGTAAGCAAAGGAGAATGTTCTATCAAGAAAACATTGGTTCTTGGCCAGTATCCATAGCACATCAGCAAGCAAATCAAGACGGTGCTAAGGAACTCAGAGAGCTAAGAAAGAATGCATTTTTAAATATGTGCAGTTACTAATCCAAGGCACTTTTCTGGACCTCAACTCTGAATCTGGAATAGTTTCCAAGTGACTATCTCAGCCTTCAGATCTCAGGTCAAATATCACTTTCTTAAAAGAACCCTCTCTCACCTTCCAAACCAAATGAGACCATAAATGATTTGTTATTATAACCTTTTCTTCTTCCTAATGTTTGTAATAAACAACAAATTTAGTAATTAAAACTAGTCATTTATTCAATCACTTGCTTTAGGTTTACATCCTCTGCTTAATACTTTGGGAGTCAAGAAGAATGTTTGTTTTGATCCCTGACACATAAAGGCAAGCAGTATTTGTTTCTTGAATAATCATACTGGGTGCCTGAATTGGCGTTAAAGCAGTTGGTTCACCCTCTACGCTGATAGGGAAATTCCTTCTTAAAGTACTTACTGTGACAGTCCGAATGCTTCTTAAACACTTCGATTGAAGGACCAGTAAGTAATTTGTGAGGCAAAGTATTCTATTATTCACTACTTGTTAGAAATTATGTTGTTCTAATTTCTTATATGACTTCTACATATGTGCCCAGTTGAATTGCAGAAAGAAAAAAAAACAAGAATAAAATATATTCCTATTACTATTTCTATTACTATATATTCCTATTACTATATATTCCTATTACTATTTCTTTGCTCAGCTTCTGTCCCAATTTCACACTTCCTGAAGGTGATGTGAACCAGGATAGGAGCAGTGAAGCAATACTCTTTTCTGATCTGTGACCCTGGGAATCTTGTTAGCGTAGCTTAATTTTGCATCGTTAGTAGTACCTTAGAAATCCCATAAAATTAGTTCTGTTAGGTTGGCACATGCTGAGTGAATCTGTGACATCTTGTGGAAATCTTTAACTTTTTTTGGCATATGTGTATAAGTAGCTAAATTTAATTCAATTGCTTTGACATACATATATAACAGAGTATATGTGTATGTGAAATGTTTTAAATGGGGCCTAGCTCAAATATGCTGTTAAAAGATAGAGGCCTTGTTATGGTTTCCCTCTTCCTTTTTTTCTGTGTGTAGGGGGAGGGGGATTCATGTGCCTCTAAATGCAAATGAAATTGTGATGACTATCCCAAATACTTGAGTCCTTAACAATTGTCTTGATCTGAAAAGGACAGTGATATAGCTCTCATTTCAAGGATAACACTTTTCTTTTCTTTTTTTATTATCTTTAGGTAGTTGTATACAGGAATTGCCTTTAATAAAGCAGTTAATAAATAAAAAATATCTTGATGAAAGGGTAAAATCTTTTCTAGGCTTTTTAAATCCACTGGGAAAAAATACGTAAGTCCCAGAGAGACAAAGGACAATATTTTCTCTCATGTGTAGAAGTTATATCTATTATTTACAAATAAATATATACAAACAAACATAGGATTCTATGCATATATACACATATATATTAACTAAAATTTTTGTTAATTGCACTTTACAAATAAGGATATCTGGAGATGGTGTATAGATTTGACAGAGCAAAAAATAATGTTACATCTAATATTTATATTTATTTATACTTATCTATTAAATAAAAAATATAGTGATTAATCCAAACATATTTGGACAGGAAGTAGGATGCAGGAAGTGATGTAAGTAAAGTCTTCATCTACTATGGCAGAAATGCCTGAATTTCTGCTAACATCTAAAGTTGACAAATAAGAAATGTATCAATATGAAGGCAACTACCAGCAAACAGAAATTGCCTCTGAGCTCTAGGAAGCAACCACAAAGACATATGAAGCCGCTTACACATTTTCACCAAAAGCTTGTGCCTTTTAATTTTAAAAATGTGATTAACTTAGATTAAAAGTTTAACATTCATTTTCTAAAAGTACCTTAGATAAGGCGGGGGGGGGGATTGGGTGAGGGGGGGGGGGGGGAGGCTGGGAAAGGGATGTGAAGGGTAAACAAAGGAGGAGGCTGCAATGCTTGATAAGAAATGTATGCATTAACCAGCCCATGTAATTGTAACCCCTCTGTACAGTGTGTTCACAAAAAATAAAAATTAAAAAAATAAATAAATAAAAGTACCTTAGATAAATCATTTAATTTCTAGTACGATATTTATTCTTATGAAAAAATATAGCCATGCCTATATGAAATGTCTAAGTCATGACACACATCTTAACTTTTGAAAATGTCACAGCCAGAAAAACTTAAGATTCAAGGAAAGTAGTCTATTGGACAAAATGGATTTCTTTTTTCAAGTAAGACCTTTTGCCAGAAACAATGCTGATTATGAAAGCAAAACACCCAGCAGGTGATAATAATCTTACTTTCATGAAAGAGCAGTCAAGAAAAACACATTCATTTGTCTACATCCAAAGCTTGCTGCAGTTACTGTCAGATATCTGAGCAATGTTCCCATTTTCAATAATGATTAAATAAGTAATTGTTTCATTAGTCTTAATCTTGGGGTTTACTCTAATCTAGGTTTCATGAATGAGCATACTAATTTGTCTGATTAATTTCCTTCCAGCAGTAATTTCAGTTAATAAGAGTGATAAAGGCAATATACAGAAAATGTAACATTTCTGTAATTACTAACTATAGTTACGAATATAAAAATATGAAACTTCCAAACTGGAAAAGAATAAAAAATAAAGCAGCATAAACTTAGTAAATTTGCATAATAATATTAAACAAACTTGATGCATAATGTATGGTCAACACATCTATTACACATAAAGCTAGTTGACCTCACACACACACACACACACACACACACGCACGCATGTACAAATGCTGTGATAGCTTTCATACAGAAAAGTCCCAAATTATGTTACTATTGTTTTATGAAAATAAGATTATTCTTTATCTAGTACATGCCATGACCTTATAAATAACTGGCATTTTCTAGTGACAAAGACATACTGCTTTGTGGACATCCAAATCTGGGGTGAAATGTGTATCTATAAAAAATTGAAACCAATTTCCACAAAGCACACAAAAAATCAAATCTAGTTACCTTCAAGTCATACACTGAATACTTACTCTTCTAGGCTATATTTGCAAAAGTACACCTCCATGACAAGAAGAAAATGATAGCAATGCTGCCTCTCCAACGAAAGTCAGATTTACATGCATTATTTATGCCCTAAGGTTTATCCTACTTAGGATTCCTAATATACCTTATTTTACAACAGAAAGAGAAATTATGGCTCAATTTACTAAAATAATTATAATCATAATCACATCTGCTCTTGAAGACTGTCAAACATCTCCAGAGTGCACTGCATATATTTCCTTTACTCGACTCCCTCTTTTATGAGTTAATTAAACAATTTCACAGCATCATTTGTACAACTATTCTGCACGGCATATTGTTTGTGCAGAGCATTCTCTTTAATAGCTCCATTCTTCAAACAGATGTTCATTTAAATTTTTTCACAGATTTTATTTGAAGAACAATTAGTGCATTTATCCTACTCTGTTGTCACCTTCATTTGGATTTAAAGCAACTCTCTTTCTCTTCTCTCCCTTTCTCTCTCTCTCTCCCTCTCCCTCTCCCTCTCTCTCTCTCTCTCTCTCTCTCTCTCTCTCTCTTTCTCTCTCTCTCTCACACACACACACACACCCTTATGAGGACTGTATTGTGGCTTTTCAATTTTGAAAGAAGAAAAAAGGCACTAGCCAATATCTAAGGTCCACATGAAGTCCACCAAAACAAATGATAGCTACTCAAGGTTGCCTTGATATTAAGGTACAAAGAATTTTCCTTAAAGGTAAAATAAATGAAGACAATGGTGGAACATTTCTTTATTCTATTTCATCTGTTATTACAATTTTTTGTTGGTTGTGGGGCTGCTATTACAATCTTTTAAACCTTGAAGCATATTGATTCACTATTAACTAGACTAAATGACAGACTAGGAAAAACAGAAATGAATGCAAGATGCCATTTATCTATTTATCAAAAGACAATAGAATCACTCATCTAACTAGACATATATTCCTATAAAAGTGACACTGCATATGGTTATGTGCAGGGTTATATCACCTTAACACTTTAAAGGAAGAGGATAGCTGTACCATATATATTGGAGAGAAAGTCTCTCCCCCTGCTTGACACAAAACAAATTTTATAGGGTCTGAAGCTTTGCCTAGATTCTCTTCATGTGGCTCATTCAAAAGATTTATCTCCAATTTATTCTATTGTCCTAAGAAGCTATGACAAAGAGAATACTGTGTTTACCAGTATAGATGTTGCAGTTCATGGTAAGAAAGGCTATTCTATTTTCCTGTGGGAATAATCTTACAACTACAACATTAGAATTACATTATTTAACTCTTATTTGCATATATAGGGAGAGATATAGATATAGATTGCTTTTGACTTTGAACTATAGACTAATGAATTGTGGGTATCACTGCTTTGAAAATCTAATCTGCATTCACTCAGATGAAAACCTATTGCTGAGGAAAATGAGGAATCCTATCCTTCCAGACCATTCTATTTCTTTTTCATAAATTTTCTTTTTCTTTCTTTTTAAACATAGAATTTAATTCTACTGAAATAAGAAAACTTGAAAGGCTGAGAATGACTAGGAATTTAAATTATGCCCACAAAATGAAAACCTAAGAGTATTTTAGGTTAAAAGTATTCAAAAGGTTAATTACTTTTAAATCTTTAGAACAATTATACCACCGTGTCCCAATCTCTTAGGTTAATACAAGAGAGATTAAATAATGAATCTTAAATTATTTCTTTGTCTGAAATTTCTAAATCTCTAAACTGGAAGGAGCTCTAGGATCATTATTTCAGAAGAAGCTAATGAAATGCTATTTGGGAAAAGAAGAGATCTAGATGATGGTGATCTGTGGATTCATTGGGAGAGCATTGCTTTCCCCCATGTGTCTACTGCATGACTGGCAGTAAGTGATCGGGGGTCATGTACAGCAGATTGCCAGAAGTGGAGCACCACAGGCATTTCAATGGGAGTCATGAAGGTACTATTTAGATGTTAACAACTGGAAAATTTCCTACCATGGTAAGGTGAGGGACTTTTAAATGCATTGTCCTATGTCTGTGTAATAAAATATACTGGATATTAAAGTGATATTTTTATTAACAGTGAAGAATGGTAACACTATAATAATATATTCAATTTTCTTAAAAGAAGTATGATTGATTAGATTTGTCAGTTTGATAAAATAGTGTTTTCATGAAATTTTTCTATTTCCTCTATATAGCAGAAGATTGGAGTTTTCTCAGCATTGATACTTAAATTTTCTAAGTATCCATATTAATAATCATTTTTTTATGTCAGTAGTGTTTTGTCTTCTGTCTTTTCTCTAAGTCAGTTTTGGATTTATCAACTTTCTTAGCCTTTTTATGTAATCAAATTTACTTTGCTGGTTTTTTCTATTCTATTGATTTCACATTTAATTTTATTTTATGATTTTTAAAATTTCCTTCTTTTTTCTTCTTTGGCTTTGTATTGCTCCTTTCCTGAGTTCTTTGCATGGAAGTTTACATAATTCATCTTAAACTCTTCATTCTTTAAATAACTTAATGCTGGAAAACCCTACTGTATACAATTTGTATTTATGTTAGAAGATTTTTAGCTAATTTTTTTTAATCGATTGTGGGGCTTGAACTCTGGGCCTGGGCATTGTCCCTCAGCTCTTCAGCTCAAGGAGAGCACTCTACCACTTGAGCCACAGTGCCACTTCCAGTTTTCTAGAGCTTTATTGGAGATAAGAGTCTCACGGACTTTTCCTGCTCAGGCTGGCTTTGAACCCTGATCCTCAGATCTCAGCCTCCTGAGTAGCTAGGATTACAGGTATGAGCCACCGGTGCCTGGTTTAGCTAATTCTTTTAACCATAAAAAAATTGCAATAATGTTAGGTGCCCTAGAAACTGATACACATTGTCTGCAGGGTTCCTACCACTGCCAGGGAGCAGAGACACAGCAGTGAATGAGACGGACAAGGCATCCTCATGCAACTTACATTCATGCAAGGCTATAGACAATAATCATATCAGCAAACATATTAGATGATGCTGGATATTAAATATCTACCATTCATAATATACAAGCATTTACTGAGTACCCTACTATTTCCATCAAGTGGAAAGTGCCTATGGCTTTTGTTTTAACATTAAGAAGGGCCAAGGGAATAGATATCAAGATGCAAAAAAAATTAACCATCATAGGGATCTCGCATTATTATCTGTAGTTTAAAAAGAGTCACCAAAGGTTTACAAAGATTAAATACATTTATAAATAAGCAGTTGATGCTGTCTTCAGACAGGGAGGTATTCTACTGAGGATTTACTCTCTCTCCGATTATGTTCTATGATTCTCAAATATTTATAAGCAACAGGCAATGTTTCAAATAAACACTTAGCAATTAAATTGGCTTGTTAGTGAGACTAAAATTCCATGTTAGATTTACAGAATCAAAATGGAAGAATGCAATGACCAGAATATGTACAAAGATAATGTTATTTACTTGTATTATTTATTTTCTGGTTACAAGCAGGATGGGAAGCAAATGTATAAATAACCAGTATAAAACTACAAACAGAAAAAATCATGGAGAAAAAAATCAGAAAGAACAAAGGATATGTCTTAGAGAGCAATTGTATCTCCCCTGAAAACTCTTGTTATGTAAATAGAATTTCTTGCAGCCTCAACATTGAAAACCATTGTGGTCAAACACCCCTTTCCTACTTTCCTAAATGGTTCTTTGTTTCAAGCTGCTTTTCATGCATACCCCAGCCCTTTCCTAGGAGTCTTCACAAATAAGCAAAAACACTGTATAGGCTCATCCACAAATAAGCTCTTGGGCTGGAATTTCTTTCTTGGGTTCTGTTGTCTGCTTCCCTTCACTCCATTGCCACAGGCAGACAGCAGACGACCCCGCTTTGCCTTCAGCAGAAGAGACTGAACAAAGGAATCCCAGGGCCAACCTGTTCAAAAGACACCTCAGGACCAGATGATTTTCAAAACCTGTAATGTTTGCTTGAAAATTAAGAAGAGGCAGAAAGAATACCAAACAGGATGCTAGAGGGTTGAGAGAGAATGACAGTGACTAAAGAGACACATATTCCTGTGGCACCCTGAGCAGTTCTGACATGGGGAGGGATACTTCACTCAGGAATATTTGTGAAAGGAACAAACAGAAGTGAGCCTTTCTTGGTCATATATTTCCATTCCAGAGGCAGCAAAGCAAATTTGAAACACAAGTGGCCAAACCCAAATTGTCACAAACCATTTTAATCTATATGGCAAAGACTATTTAAAAGCCATCAATATGACAGGAGAATTGAGCCTAGTGAACTCTGTCCTAATACCCCAACAAATAACAAACTGCTGTAGGGGGGAAATGCACTCATACTTCCTTATCAAATTAGGGCCAAAAAATGCTCCTAATTAGCTAAAATTGATTAATGTGACAGCAAAATGAATGGATTTAAACTGTCAGCAAAACGTACAGTCATATAGGAAGTGGGTCATATAGGAAGAAGCTGCTGGGCGAAAGGGTTTTATCAGGGGCAGCAGAGTCTGAAGGACATTGCCACAGACTTAACACTCTGTCCTGCACCCCCAATACTGTAGAGTGGGCTAGAACTTGGGTGTGTCTAACTGTGATTAGTCATTCACACTCAAAAGGAAAATCATACAGCTCATCAAGAATTGTCTTGTGGGTCCTTGGTCCACACCTATAAAGGCATGCATGCACTTAACTGTTTGTTAAATGATCCTCTTGTTAGATTATTTATATTTTCTGTCATGGTTTTCATTACTAGCAGTCATGTTCTCTAGGGTGATGATCAGTTCAAAATTTAAGATTTTTTCAAATAATAGGAAAGTGATCCTTGAGGAATAACTCAGGTTGGAGGTTTGTGGATGTTCTTGGTTTTGTTTTTGTTTTATCTAACTGTAGTATTTTGTGATGCTAAAAATATTGGCCAAATTAGGTGGCTTAAGACAAAAATCTTTACGAACAGTGAAATACTTACCTCACTGGCCAAGTAAGATGTAAGATAAAATAATCATATTTATCATGACTTTCTTCCCTTCTAATCCAAATATATATTAAAGGAAACTTGAGCCATTAATACCATGAAGCTTAGAACTTCTGTTTACAGTTGACTCTCACTGAAATCTAGGTGTATTAATGCCTCTCATGACAAAGGATACGTTCTTCTGTCTTCAGATGGTAACTCGGGTGTGTGTGTGTGTGTGTGTGTGTGTGTGTGTGTGTGTGTGTGTGTGTGTGTGTGTGTGTGTGTG
>NW_012267221.1:3083544-3116790 GCF_000151885.1 Dipodomys ordii | reverse complement strand
TGTGTGTGTGTGTGTGTGTGTGTTTGTGTGTGTGTGTGTTTACTTAATGAAGTGTCTGGAGGCCTCTACTGGTGTTTAGGAAAATACCAACTGAGACTCAGACTAGTGATCTTAAAAAGATCTAAGAGCGGAAAAACACACATACAAAAAAAGGAAAAACAAACCCCATTTTCATGTGAATATCATTCCAAAATCTCAGATCTACATATTTGTCACTTTTTACTGTAAACACTAGCAAGCTGATTTTTATCATCTTCCCAGTGTCACCTTTCCTAACTGTATTGAAAAACAGTAGTTAGCCTGTGTTTTCTGCACAGACACATGCCATCAGCTCTGCCTATCATAGCTGCACTAACTTTTCAGCCTGAAGATTATTTTTTCACCCTCTGTCAGCTTCTATCACATCTGAACTCATTGTTCTTCAGGGATTAGGGAAGTTTTTTGGTTTTTGTTTTCAAAAAACCAGTTGTTGGCTTTTTAATTTTAATCAGTACCAAAACAACTTTGTTATAAAAGTCAGCTTCTGTTTCATATCTGGTGTGTTTCCAATCTGTTATAACCAACAAATATATAAAACACAGCAAGATACTGCCAGCAGGAGAGACAGGTAGGAGATATAATCTGGAACAGACAGACATAAGAACCATTATAAAACTATTTCAAAAATTTTCAAGAAGTGAAAAGGTAATTACAATTTTGGCCTTGCTATAGGTCATATTTTAGGTAATTTCCTCAAAAATATTAATAATATAATACATGTCTTTCCACATTCATGCATTTCAAAATCCATTATAATGTAATATTTGTATTATAAGAGAAAAGGAAAATTCAGGGTGAAATAACACAGCAAGTAAAGTTAAAGTGCACAAATATTTCAAAATTGAGTCCAAAGACTCTCTCAAGCACAGTCATGGGAGATCATTTCTGTTGGTTGAATTATGACAGGTTCATTCCTTTAACGGCAGATAGAGTCTAGGATTCTGCTACAAGTGATGTTTTTTAAGGGATCCAAAAGAAAACTCTAAGAGTAAAGGAAGCAAGATGCAAAAGCCAAAAGCTAAGCAAGGAGTTGGCTTCTGTAGTACTGAGCCTCAGCCTAGGCCACAGGATTGCTCCAGACTGCTTTCTGGAACTTTGACTGGTAACTGGTAACCATCAGTCAAGAACTGATTTCAGTTGCCTCCAAACTTGCAAGTATAAGTTACTCATTATTAGTAATAATACTATAGCACTCTAGGAAGGGGAGGGGTTCTGAGAGACCAACAAAATCTGAAAAACTATGTGTATTTTGTGGCATTTCTTAAGAGCTAATGTTTAATTACATATGAAACAAATTTTTATGACTATGGGGTAAACTTGTAGGCTAAAGAAAACCTTTTATAGATACAGATATAGAGATAAAGAATAGGCTGTAATTGTAGGACTATTTCACCTACCTTATCTATCAGCCAATTCTCTACAAGATGATAGTTAACAAACTCAATCTTTCTAATGATTTGCAAACTAATATGAAATAAATAAGTATAAGAAATATCAAGCTATTTGTCAATGTTAGCCATGAAGCTATACTTTCAGCAAGAAAGAGAATTCATAGATAATATTTGGTGGTAGTTCTTCTTATTCTTCAAGGTTTCAAGATAATCTAGTTACATTCTAATTTTACTACTTTTACATATTCAAAAAAAGTCAAACCAGGTGCCAGTGGCTTACACCTGTAATACTAGCTACTTAGGAGGCTGAGATATGAAGATTGGTGGTTGGAGCCAGTCCTGACAGAGAAGTCCCTGTGAGACTCTTAGCTCCTATTAACCACTCAAAAACTGGAAGTGGGGCTGTGGCTCAAAGTGGTAGAGAACTAGTCTTGAGCAAAAGAGCTCAGGTATAGCACTCAGGCCCCAAGTTCAAGACTCACCACCACCAACAACAAAAAAAAAGTGAGAAGGTTGGTGGTTTATGGAATTTTCAGTTTATGGAGTTTTTATGGAGATTTTACTTAATCTCACAAGTTTGGATAAGCAAGTTAAGTCATGAAAGTAACAAAATGAGTGTCATCTCACATGCAAGCATACTTCATTAAATATTTATAATTTCATGCAGTGTCATAAAGGATTTCTAAATGTGTTTAAACAATGAAATCTCAATGTTGAGAGCACAGTATCACCTCAGCTAAACATCCTTCTAAACTAGCAATGATTGTAGTTAAATATGAAGTCACAATTGTGATCCCAGTATCTGTGGGATTTAATTTGTGCTCTGCTACTGTAAGTTTTGTTTTATCTTACATGTGCTTTCTCTACTACTAAAAACAAAGTATCATAACATTATCAACTTGAATGGATCAAGAAAATGTGGTATATATACACAATGGAATTCTATGCCTCCATCAGAAAGAATGACATTACCCCATTTGTTAGGAAATGGAAAGGCTTTGAAAAAATTATATTAAGTGAAGTAAGCCAGGCCCAAAGAAACATAGGTCCCATGGTTTCCTTTACTTGCAATAACTAGTATATGTATGAGTCAAGCAGAAAAGGTGAGATAAGGTGATGTTAGGGAAATGAACCCTAAGATATATATTCAAATGTTTTTTCTTTCATGCAATTGTTTCTAACACATTTATAAGATTATTTCTTTGTTGCTCTGTATGTCCCTCCCCCACGATATAACCCCTATATTTACTGTATTTGATGTTGGTATACTTTGTGGAGGGGAAGGGAAAAAAACAATTGTTTAAATAGGGATACAGGTGGACCCATTGCAACAATGAGATGTAGAAGTCATTATGTCCAAAACGAACTTTACAACTTTTGGCGGGGGAAGGATTGGGGGGGGGGAAGGAGGAGGATGGGAAGGGATGGGAAGGGAAAACAAAGGAGGAGGCTACAATGCTTGATAAGAAATGTACTCATTATCTTGCCCATGTAATTGTAACCCCTCTGTACAATATTTTCACAATAAAAAATAACATTATCTACTATCCAGAAATACTATAAAGTATGATAAAGATAAGACATATGACATCCAATCTTTCACTTGTAGAAAACTAAAGCTGTACCAGAATCAACTCCAAATGAATCAAAGCAGACACTCTGGAAACATTACAGGATGGAATAGGAGAAACCCTAGGTCTCCTTGACACAGGCCAAAATTTTCTTAATAGAGGCCCAGAAACACAACAAATCAAAGAAAGGTTGGACAAACGGGATTGCATGAAATTGCAGAGCTTCTGCATGGCAAAAAACATAGCTAGCAAGATCAATAGAAAGCCCACAGATTGAGAGAAGATCTTCACTCGCTACACAATGGACAAGGGTCTCATATCTAAAATATACTTGGAACTCAAAAAATTAAATCCCCCAACAACAACTCCTCAAAGAAACAACTGCCCAATAAATAAGTGGGCTAAAGACTTAAAGAGAAACTTCTCTGAAGAAGAAAGAAGGATGGCCAATAGACACATGAAGAAATGCTCAACCTCCCTAGCCATAAAAGAAATGCAAATCAACACAACACTGAGATATCACCTCACCTCAGTTAGAATGGCTATAATCAAGAACACTAATAACAACAGATGCTGGAGGGGATGTGGCCAGAAGGGAACCTTACTGCATTTTTGGTGGGAGTGTAAACTTGTTCAACCACTTTGGAAAGTAGTATGGAGGTTCCTTAAATGACTCCACATAGAGCTCCCCTATGACCCAGCATTCCACTTTTGGGCATTTACCCAAATGATCGCAAACAGGACCATACTAAAACTACCAGCACAACTATGCTTATTGCAGCATTATTTACCATAGCTAAGATATGAACCCAACACAGGTGCTCCTCAGTAGATGAATGGATCAAGAAAATGTGATATATATACACAATGGAATTCTATGCCTCCATCAGAAAGAAAGACATTGCCCCATTTGTTAGGAAATAGAAAGACTTGGAAAAAATTATATTAAGTGAAGTAGGCCAGGCCCAAAGAAACATAGGTCCCATGGTTTCCCTTATTTGCAATAACTAGTATATGTCTGAGGCAAGCAGAAACTATCAGATAAATTGATGTTAGGTGAAATGAACCCCAAGATAAGGATTAAAATTGTTTTTCTTTCTTGTGATTGTTTCTAACACATTTATAAGATGATTTCTTTGTTGCTTTGTATGTCCCTCCCCCACGCTATAACCCCTATATTTACTGTATTTGATGTTGGTATACTTTGTGGAGGGGAAGAGAAAAAACAATTGTTTAAATAGGGATACAGGTGGACCCATTGCAACAATGGGATGTACAAGACATTATTTCAAAAAAAACGAACTTTACAACTTTGGCCAGGCGGGCGGGATGGGGGGGAAGATGGAAGGGATGGGAAGGGGAAACAAAGGAGGCAACAATGCTTGATAAGAAATGTACTCATTATCTTGTCCATGTAATTGTAACCCCTCTGTACAGTATTTTTACAATAAAAAAAACAAATAAACACATTGCAAAGTGTGTAACTTAAAAAAAAAACAGTCTTTTCAAATACCATGAAAACCACTGATAACTATTAATTAAAGAATTTAATAGATAAGCTCCACCGTTTTAGTTACTTTTCAAAGCTTTCTAGACTCAATATCTTGGAAATCCAATCTGAGAAAACAACCAAAGTTCTCCCCAAAACTGGTAGAAAGAAAGGCTAGGAAAGGCACTGAGCAAAAGTTCCACCACTTTGTTTTTCCAATAAAGTATTTGAGGATGAAACCATTCTAAGGCTGCATCTGGAAAGAAACTACCCAAAATATTTTTTAAAAATAGCATTACCCTTTTTCTAGATAACAAAAAAAAAATCAAGACTTTCCAACAACATATAAGATTCTTATTACATTTATCAAGTAATGCTATACCTAGTTTCTATTTTAGATGAGAGTTAGATTTCTAATGATTACACAATTGAATATCAAGTTTAGGGCACTATTATGGAAAGGTACAGGTATCTTTTGAAAATGGGTTGAGATAAGAAAACATAAAACTCTTTGGTTACACGGCCTAGGACAAAGACTAGTATTTGAATTCCCTTGCTTTGCAAACATCATATGTCTCCTAATAAATAAGGACTTATTGCTTTGTCTATACTAAATTTAACAGCAATTCTGTCAAATGATTTTATATGTTGAAATATGCAAATTGGTTGTCATCACTTTGTATAATCAATCCATTTAATAAAAGTTAATGCAGTAGAAACGATAATAACAAGTTTATATATGTTCTATGTTTACATTCTTCACAAAAGTGTTTCACTAGGAAAAAATGGGAGGAAAAACAAGACATGGAAATGTTAGTTTAGATTAGTTAGCTTTATATTTCAGGGTTTCTTTTCATAATAATGAACTACCTACATACATCTTTACAGATTTATCACAATTTAGGACTGTAACATTTAATTACATTCACTTTAGAGCCATCATAAATCAAAAGATTATAATTCAAATGTATACTAATTTATTCTTGACCTTGCAGTTAATTACTAGCCATCAGATGGTTTAAATATTGTTGGCAAGGTAGGAATATATCAAAAGAAGACCAGCTGAAACAAGCAATAGAAAGGAGGTTCATGGATACTAAGATGGTCTAGTAGAGTTATTAGTAGATTTATAAGCAACTAATAGACTAACCAATACCCTGATATTAACCTCTTTCATAGAAATTATTAGAAAAGAAAGAAACCTAGAGAAGTCCTCACAAAATTGTAGTAAGAGTTCTAAGCAAAATTTTAACAGATTAAATCCAACAGATTGGAAAATCATAATTTATCCTAAATAAAGGGTTTATGCTAGACATGAAAAGCTAATTTAACATTGAAAAATTAATCAAAGGTTTTCAGCATACTAAAACACAAGAAAAATCATGTGATCATTTTAACAAATGTTGAAAACTTATTTGACCAAAATTAACACACAATCTTGATTTTTAAAAATAATCAGAATAGAAGGAAACTTCCCCAATCTGATAAGATAGTTTATGAAAAAATGAAAAGCTAACATCTTATTTTGTAGCTAGATCATAATACATGAAAGAAAATTAATGAAAACTTTCTGCACAAAATTTAAACAAAAATGGCTGTTCTTATTGGTAACTTCCAGTTCTGGCCAACATAAATTAGTCCTTTTTCTCCCAAGACTTTTCACTGACATAATAATTATGGATAAGCTCTAAAAGGAGCTGTAATTTTTTTCTAGAAAAGTACAGGAAAAGTGTGGCTAATACAACACAGCAACTTTCTGCCAATAACCACCCTACTCAAGTCATATACCAATGAAAATGGCACTCTCATATTGGCTCAAAATGCAAACTGACCTTCCACTGTCCCTCCTCACCAGCTCTCTGCCTTCACCTCCTTGCACTGTAAAACTAGACTGTAGTTCTCTAGTCTTCCAAATAGTGTTGTCAACAAGAGCCAGAGACAGTTGTTATTCCAACATCTACCTGCCAGATTAACAGCCATCAAGCTTAATGGGAAATTGAACTTGATCAGCAGAGGCAGGAAGTGCCTTCATTATTCTACCCATGTACTATCAGTGGATACAGAAAAGATATATTTGTTTTAAGGCCCCCAAATTCTGAGCGCTCTACTTTATCATTTGCATTCTAAGTTCCAATACACTCCTCAGCTTTCAGAGAAGCGGGGGAGGGAGGGGGCAGGAAATCAGTTCCGATGTCTGTCCTAGTGTTAATGAGTAGAGGACTCAGAATTTGGGAGCCTTAAAACATTTGTGAGTGGATACAAAAAAAAGGTGGACACAAAAAAGGTGAGCCACCATCTGGCAGCAAATGGACTTTATGAACCAATGAGAATGGACTTTCATTTACTGCTCTGTTTGCATCTCTCCCCTAGCATCACTGGGGCCCTGTAAAGACGTGTCGTTTTTCACTGGGCATCAAGAAGCAAAAATTAAGCCAGCCACCAATGACTCACACCTGTAATCCTTGCTATTGAAGAGGCTGAGTTCTAAGGATCAGGATTCAAACCCACTGTGAGCAGGAAAGTCCAAGAGACTCTTATCTCCAAACACACACACACACACACACACACACACACACCGACCTTAGAAGTAAAGCTGTGGCTCAAGTGGTAAAGACTTGCCTTGAGCTGAAAAAGCTCAGGGACAGTGCCAAGACCCTGAGTTCAAAAAGAAAGACCTGTAAAAACAAAGAGAGAAAGAAAAGGAAGGAAGGAAGGGAGGGAGGGAGGGAGGAAGGGTAGGACTGAGTTGAGGCCAAAGAGAAGCTCTATCTCAGCAATCTTCTACAAAGAATCAGTGCCTCATCCGTCACTGCCCCACACTGACAGAGAAGGAAGCTGAGCATTCCATACACCCCTACACACACCTGGTTCTTATCATACACCTCAACAGGGGGATTCATGTTTTAAAAAGTTTAACAGAAATTGGAGTTTCATAATGTAATATCCAAGATGTTCAGGATACACAACAGCTACTCTTCATACCAGGAAGCTCATAGCTACCATAAGAAAAAATTATACCCATCATTGATGACAGATGAATCAGCTGTTAGTGATCTAATGAGTTTGTTAAAGCACCAGCATAAATATAAATCAAGAAATATTTAGAAATCCTTCTGAAATGCACAAAAATACACTAGTTAAAAAACAAAAAATAAAATTATATGAATATAAAAATAAAGTTTTAAAGACTTCACTGAATAGACTCAATAATAGAGATTAAAGGCTATAATTAGTGGACCTATCAACAGATTTACCCAAACTAAATACAGTGAAGTTTGATTGAAAGGTTTAGCCAAGAAACCTATGAATATTAAAAAACTTAGTACAATTAATTCATGCCATGAAATATAATATAAAATAAACAACAAAATAACTAATAAAGATAATATTTTTAAAAGAATGGCTAGAACTGAAAAAGAAAATGCATCCAAGGAATAAAAAAGGTTAAAAATCTCCAAGTTTCAAAACACATTGAGTTACAGATTTCAGGGGCTGAGAAAACTTCAAATAGAACAAATTTGTAGAAACTTATCTAAGACATAATTGAGCTTCTGAAAATCAAATAGATGAACATAAATTACTACCACCCATTTGAATGGTAGGAAATTCTCATCTAAAACCATAGGGCCAGAAGGGAAGTGCCATCACATTTTTCAAGCGATGAAAGAATAAAACTGTCAATCATGAATTTTATATATTGCCAAACACATTTTTCAGGAATAGAAAAGTGAGTAAAAATGTACTTAGTCAAAGGAAAACTACATTGTTGCTAATAAGTATAGTTTAAAGAATACCTAATGGAAATTACAAAAATAGAAACAAAAAAAACCCAAATTGTTTAAAGAGGGTTACAGGTGGACCCATTGCAACAATGAGATGTACAAGATGTTATGTCGAAAATGAACAAAGGAGGAGGCAACAATGCTTGGCAAGAAATGCACTCATTACCTTGCCCATGTAATTGTAATCCCTCTCTACGGTATTTTCACAATAATAATTAAAAACTAGAAACAAAATGACCCAAGAAGCCTGAGTTTAAAATTACCCTATCTGATAGGGCTCTCTCTCTCTCTCTCTCTCTCTCTCTCTCTCTCTCTCTCTCTCTCTCTCTCTGAGAGAGAAATCAAGATAGATATATTTAAAAGTATCAAGGTAAAATGGATTAAGTGAAAGTAACATACATTTCACTTGAAATAGTAAGATAGTGATATTAACTAACCAGTAAATTATTTATATATACACACATAGATATGTATATATACATATGCATGTAAAGCATGTAAAGCAACCACTAAGAAAACTACTAAAAACTACTGTAAATAATGTAATCCAAAAAAATGTTTATGTGCCTCCTAAAAAGGCATTAGAAGAGAAAGCAAGGACTAAGATGAAAAAGAAACAAAGCAATGTGATGGCAGGCTTCAACCCTAACATAACAATAATTAATTCAGTCAATTTGGCTACAAGTAAATCATTTAAAAGATAGGAGACAAGTCATAAACTTAGAGAAATCATTTACAATATTTTGATGTGTGTTTGTATGTGTATTTGACAGACTCATACTGATCATATTTAAAATACAAATAAATCCTACAATTCAATTTCAAACATTAAGAAGCAATAAAATTGGTTAAAGAATTTAATAGACGTTTAACAAGTAAAAATATGTAAATAGCGAAAGAAGATATGAAATGATATTCAAACTCATTACTATTACTCATTACATCAGGGAAAAGAAAATTAAATTCTAATGAGTTAACACTACCTACAAAAATAGCCAAAATAAAAGACTCTCAGCATTCCAACAACAAACACATCTAGCAGCCAGATTTACTTTTGATAACATTCTCAAGTAAAAGAAATCAGGATTACATACCGAATTAGTTGGTTTTAAAACTAGGGGAAGGAAACACAAACAAATAAGCCTAGAATACTTGCAATATCAGAAAGTAAGGAAATATTTTAAACAAAAATGCACTATAGTGTCTCAGAATAATTTAAATAGCAATCTACTTGTAGAATAAATAAAAAAAATTAAAGACACAGTGAGAGGAAAAAAAAACCACTGAGCTGGACTCATACCTATAATCCTAGTTACTCAGGAGGATAAGACCCAGAGGATTCTGGTTCAAAGCTAACCTGAGCAGATAAGTCCTTAAGAATCCATCTAGAAAATATTGAACAAAAATCAGGGCTGGAAACATGGTTTATGTGATAAGACACCAGCTGATCCAACAAACCAAGCAACATGAAGCTTTGAGTTCAAACTTCAGTATCACAAAAAATAAAATAAAATAAACAACAAAACCTGAAACATAAAATCATGCTTGTTCTCATTCAAGTTACATAAAATTCACGGAGGAAAAATAACTTATTCTATAACAGTAGAAATCAGATGATTGATTACCTTTGTGGTGAGGATATTACATAGACTAGAAAGAGTTAAAAGAGATAGATACTTCTCAGGTTAAAATAAAGATTGTTCTATTTATTTCCCCATATAGGTAGGTGTGTTTGAATGAGTTTATAAGTCCACTGAGCTCTACACTTAAGATATGTATAACTTGTAGGTTATAGCAGAGGAAGGATTTAAGAACTCAAAATAAAATACTGTAACTGTTCGTATCCACTCAAGAAACAGAAACCAGCCCCTTTGGAAACAGCTATTATTCCAGCTAATCAGGATATGGAAATTCAGAGAACTGCAATTCAAGGCCAACCTAGGGGAATAAATTAGTGAAGCTCACCCTCAACTAACAAATTGGGCGAAGTACACCTGCCATCCCAGATACATGGAAGGCCAGTTACATAGGTGGATCACAATCTGAGCTGACTGTGGACAAAAACACAAGACCCATCCCTCCTTACCCCCCTCCAGAAAAAACTAAAGCAAAAAGGTCTGGAGATGTGGCTCACATGATAGAATGCTCGCTGAAGGCCCTGAATTAAAACTCTAGTGCCACACACAAAGAAGGGGAGAGAGAAACTAAATAGGGATTTACACAGGAAGTTCCATATGAAAACTCATTACATTTTGAAACATGAATAGTATAGAATGTAAGAAAATGTTACATAACAACCTACAGCTGAGGAAAACAGCTAATAAAGCACAGTCTTGGCAGAGGATACCCTCCTAGGTTCAGATGTGATTGGAGAAGGTATGTTTGAACCCCTACAATGGGAGAGAAGTCATTTGATTTGCAGGGCCTAAACTGGTCTACATCCATGTGCACATAGCTAACTGCTCTCCAGGGTAGCATTTTGAAAGATTCTGTAAAGCAGATGAGAATCACAACTAAGCTCCTAGAACTCTCCTGCTCTTTCACAGCAGAAATACTGAAAGGGCACAAACACACAGTAAGTATACCCCCCTCATCAATTGATGACTGGTACAGCATTAGTCATAGAACCAAGAAAAAGGAGTGAATGAAATTCAGAAATAAAAAGTAAATGAGATAATGAATATAAAGATCATGATACAAGGCCATACATATTGAAAATACTGAAATTATCATAAATCTCAATGGTGTTTGGTGGGTATAATAATGGCAATGTAACTTTAAATATATATTCCATTATGAAAATTGGATAGAAGTGGCCAAACAAAAACAAAATGGCCTTTTTTTCCTCCTGTTTATTTCATTCTTTGTAAAAGCACCACTATTAGAAAAAAATGTGAAATTACAAAGATATCTATTAAATTTTTCTCTGCACTATCATCAATCCTACTTTCATCCATGGGATAATCTCTGTTTCAGACCTTCTCCTTAGAATTTGAATTCAACACATCCTAACAATAGACAATAATACTGTTAACTTTTCAGTACAAGGCTTTGTAATATATCATGCTCGGGTGGAAGTTCAGTTAATCCCCACAACAATCCTGGCTGATAACATTATTATTGTCACTTTATTAGATAAAGATGTATCACAGACAGTGAAGCAAAGAATCAAGTATCAAAGAGACTGGAGAAAATAGTTAAAGAGATTGCCAGAAGATTTCAAATAGTAGGAGGAGTGTGTAAAAGGGGCATAAGAAGATGATGATTAAATGAAGAGTTGAAGAGTTGGTGAATTTAGCCATATACATGATCAGGGTAGACAGCCCCAGATGGAGAAAACAGCCATACAATACCTGGAAGACAGAACATCTCTGATTCCCTGATTAGCTGAGCAGAGGTGAGAATGGTCCTTGAGCATGTATTAAGTCATGAAATGGTTGCAAACTCTTTGTCATGACATTGGGAGCACATAGCAACAAGTTGCCTAAGTTTAGCAGAGTCCTTTTAGGTCTTTTAAGCAAAATTATGTAAAATCTCTTTTTGCGTTTTCAATTTTATTTTAGATGAGTTTACTTTTATTGCCTTAAAACTGTTTCAGGCCATGACAATACAGTTTATTTATTTTTGGTTTTGTTTTCCTAATGATCTCACAGCAGAGGCAGTCTGTGGTATCTGGGGATCTCGTTAGGCACAGAATCTTATTTGGAAGGTCTGGAGCAGGGTCTGAAACTCAGCCTTTCTAATAAGCTTCCAGGAAACACTGCTGGTCTGGTTCATGGAGTAGTAGTAAGTTGAAGAATTACTCTGGGACTAGATGGGACTAGACCTTAAGGGAGGTTCATATAGAAGCAGGAGGCTAACTAGAAAGCAGTAAGAGCGATACTGGCAAAGATATGGTGCCTCAGATTAGAGTAGCAGCGATGCTGGAATAAGAACGGGTCAGGTTGTAGGTTTATGTATGAAAATTAAAGCCACAGGGATTTCCATGCGGATTAGTGTAAGGTGTGAGGGGAAGAGGGAAGTCCATGATGACTACAGTTTTGGCATAAGCACATGAAAGAATAGAGCCATGGCTTAATGAGCAGACAGGCTGACTCTGACCACAGAACCCCAACTGATGCTAATTTAACCATAGCCACCATCTAGATGTGGTCCCTAGAAAACTCCTAGAATTCTTTTGAGTGTTCAGAAGTACTCAATATTTTTTAGCTCACCTCTGTAATAAAGCACACAATCGCCCATACTATGCACAGCCATATATTCAATTCTCCTAGATCAGAAACAATAACGAGAAACTCTACAAATACAAATATCTAAGAATAAACCAATTCTCTACAATGAAATACAATGCTGAGTGACCTGTTAACTGTGGAATCACAAAAGTGAATGGATCAAACGATCAGATATTTTGATCACCAGAACTCTGCTAAACGTTTTTGGTTTGGTTTTGTTGTTTTTCGAGAAGGAAACAGTCAATTTGATCTTACAGTAAAATATATGAATGAATGAGCATAGTATCGATTCTTTTAATGAATAATGAGGTCCAATGGAATAATATGTGAGTTGGAGATGCATGTGTGTGTAAATGTATATACATAATATTTTGGTAGAATAATATCTGCAATGTTGTGTATCAAATTGTTAACAAAAATCACCCTCATGGAGGTGTAACATTGGTCAAAGGTAGAGAGAAGAATGAGATAATGAGGTGATATCTAAAATATCTTCTGATTTATTTGTTCTATAACATTCATAAATGTCAGAACAGCATAAAGAAGTGTACAATATTAGTAACAATTTCTGTATATTTTATCTCTTAATTAAGAAAAATGTAACATGACCCCATGCCTCCATACATATTACTTTCCTAAAATTTTGTTTACAGATTTGCCAAGGAGGTTTCTGGAGCTATCTATTATTATACAGATTTTACAAACAAAGCCAATACAAATTTATACAACTTTCCCTTTCAACTTATATTTATATAATAAATATAAAAGGCAGTACCCCATGGACTCTACTCCCAAGTTACTCAAGCTGATCCAAAAATTTGGAAAAGTAGCAGGGTATAAAATTTAGCCCCCAAAGTCAATGGCATTTCTTCATGCCAATAATGAGAAGCACGCAGCTGAAATCAGGAAAGCAACTCCTTTTGTAATAGCCACACAAAAAATAAAATACCTAGGAGTTGAGTTAACTAAAGAAGTGAAGGACCTCTATGATGAAAACTTTAAAAACCTGAAAAAAGAAATTAAAGCAGAACTAAGGAAATGGAAAAACTTGCCATGCTCCTGGAATGGGAGGATTAACATCATGAAAATGACAATACTGCCAGAGGACATATACAAATTCATTACAATACCTATGGGATAATATATATTATATAATGGAATGCATACATTATATATATAGATATATGTATGTAATGAAATTCTATGCGTCTTTTAGAAAGAATGACACTGTCCCATTTGTGAGGAAATGGAAAGACTTGGAAAAAAAAAATCGTATAAAGTGAAGTAAGCCAGATCCAAAGAAACATAGGTCCCATGGTTTCCCTTATTTGCAATAACTAGTGTATGTTTAAGCAGAAAAGGTCAAAAGCTATGTATAAATGACTATATAAGATGATGCTAAGCAAAATTAACCACAAGATAGGGACACAAGAGTTTTTTTGTTATTGTTGCTGTTATTTTTAATGTACTTATAATATACTATGTGAATTGTTTTTGTTTCTTTTGTATGTTTTTCCCCCATGGTATAACCCCTCTTTTCAGTTTTATTCCAGTGCCCTGCAGCCCTGCACCTTGTATATACATATTTCTAATTTGGGGAGAGAAGGGAAATAACAAAATGCTAAAATAAGGATACAGGTTGGCCCATTGTTACAATGAGATGTATAAGACACTATGCTGAAAATGAAATTAACAGCTTTGCTAGATAGGAAATGTACTCATTACCTTACTCATGAAACTGTAATCCTTTTGTACAGTATCTTTACAATAAAAAGTATATCTTAAAGATAAAAAGACAAGTAGAACTTGAAAAGATAAAAATTTCATCAAGATTTCTTCACACAACTAAAAAACATTTGTGAGAGAATATGAATTTATTCCATGAGAATATTTTCACAAAATCAAACTACACTTCTAATGTCACAAAACTTGTGTCATACTACCAAATATTTTCTACACATGAACATTTTAAAGATTTATTAATATCACTTCTCTCTCTCCATACTTACCTTAAGGATTATGTGTCCCAATTTGCTTCATGAATTCAAGAAAGGTTTTTCCATTGCTCAGATCAAAGCACTACAAACTAAGTAGTTTGATCTCTGTGTGTATCTGATTACAAGCTGTGTGTATAACTCTGTGCTTTATAAATATAATCATCTTACGATAGACCTGCTGAGCATAAGTGGGCAGCTTAATGTGCACAGTCTGTGAATCTTCATATTAATTACTTTTGCTCCCAAACTGTGAGTAGTAGAAAGAAAGAAATAGAGGTTAAAATCTTGGCTCTGTGACACACAAGGACTTCAACAGCACTTAACTTCTTAAGAGTGTCACTTTTCTTATCTAGAAAGTAAGGATTAAGTATTTACTTCATAGAGATGCCTTTGTAGCTTAATGAGATATAAACAATTTGTAAAACTACTTATTTAACACTAAGCAAAAATAAGCCCATAGTAAATGCTAATTAATAGTAAATCTAATCCAGAGAAGAATACATGTAGAGATCAGATTATAATTTAGACTACAAATAAGAACAAGATAGTCTTTGATGCACAAACAACAGAGATAGTACCATCTTTGGTGGAATGGGAAATGACAAAAACTTCAGCCTGTTTCTTGGCTCAAGAAATAGTTACCTTAATTTGCTTCACTCAAGCACCACCTGTGCCTGTATTTTGATGCCTGCAGACCGAGAATTATGCAAGCAGAGAGACCTGTTTCAGATTTGAAGGTATCCTAGGCCTGGCTCTCAGTCCTGCAAAGTCTGCGTGAGTGAACTTGGCAATGTGAGAGTTCAGTTGAAGGTACAGGCAGGTGTCCCATGTTTAGAGCTATTCCAGAAATGGTACTGAGTTTGCCAAAATGCATTGCAAGTTGGAACTACTTGGTCTTGCATAACCCTCATTCAAAATGATGATTAATGAGCCTGTGTCTGCAGTGGAAATTTTTTTTAAAAATTGTAAAGACAGGATCAACTCTATTAGAGGAAGGATTAGCTTCTTGCTTGAACAAGGTAACAAGACGGATTAGTGTAAAGAAGACCCAAATACCTGTGGCATGAACATATATTGCCTTGTTTTAATCTATGATTTGTCACCTCTTTGACCTCATTTTCACACCATCATGCTGAATTTTCTAATACAAAATTTTTAAAAGGCAAATGTATAGACATTGTTTTTTGTGTAGCACTAACTAGATACTAATAATTGCATATTAATTGCAATTTTTAAAGTATTTGTTCTATATTTGGAATCACTCATACATCATTAAAAATAAAGAAGGAGCAATGCTAGGCTTCCATTAGAAAGAATAGTATTGCACCCTTCATAAGAAAATGGAAAGACTTAGAAAAAATTATATTAAGCAAAGTAAGCAGGACCCAAAGAAGCATATGTTGCATGATTTCCCTCATTTGCAGCAATTAGAATGTGTCTATGAATCCACAAGTAAACACAATAGAAAGTAAAAGACAAAAAAATTACACTTGGACATGATAAATTAAGCAGGACTCTAAACCTTCACACAATGCAACCAAAGGAGGATATTCTTAAGAAAAGATCACAAAGGCTCATATGTGAATATGATCATACAAAAATGAACTCCAAGAAATGGAAACAAGAGGTTTTTTTGTTATTTTACTTTTTGTGTTTGTTTTTCCCCTCTTTGTCACTATTTTTATTTGTGTATGCTTTACGTTGTATGTGAGTTTATCTGTTGGTGGGGAATGTGATGGGGAGCACAGAAATGGTAAGACAAAGGTATACTAATGCACCATTAATACTCACTAGACACCATGTTAAAAAAGAACCATACAACTTGTTGGGGAGGAAGGTCCAGAGGAAAAAACTGGGAGAAAATTAAGGAATAGATGACATTGCTCAAAAAGAAATATACTCATTTTATGACCTCTAAAATTATAACCCCTCTGTACATCACCTTCCCAATAAAAAAAAAAGTATATATTACAAGAAAAGTTGATGAATGTAGTTCCACATTTGCAAAGTACTAAGATTTTACCTAGCATACTTGCCACTAGTTAATAGGTGGATGTTTCCAAGTTAGTTCAACAGAGTTACTAGATTTTTCTCACAAAAAAATGTACAAGAAAATAAAAACAATAGATATCTACTTCCAGCTCAAATGAAATATGAGGGACCAGATTTACCATATTTGCCAGAAGTAAACAACAAAAAGTGTGCAACAATGGATTTTCACATACTGGGCCTTAGCACATAACAACCATCCTTCAAAGAGAAACTATATAATTACCCCAAATTTCTGTGTGACGTTTCCAGACTTCAGTAGATGCATGAGGCAGGGGGTTGGGCAGGGTGCAAATAGTCTCCCTGAGTTTAAATGACAGAGGTAAAAGTGCTGAGGGAATAAGACACTATAATTTACTGGGTAGTATACTAGTGAAGAAAAATCTGCACAGAGAGAGAGATTCAGGTACCTGGTGGGGCTTCCCCTTGGGTCTGGATCTCAGTGTTGATCAGAACATTCACATGAGGAAATTGTCATAACCAAGGAAATAACCATTAAAAAGGAGAAAGGGGAGGGAATGCGTTTGATGCTCACAGAGAAATAGAAATTGTTTGCACATAAATATGTATTTCTACTACACAGAGTGGGAAAAATCCCATAACCCAGGGAGCATGAGGGACAGTACTTAGAAGGATTTTGTCTAAGTAGTTAGGCAAAATTACATTAAAGGTTATTTTGGACCTGCCTGACAAAGCATAAAAGCACACTTTGAAAAGCTCAAATCCTTCCCAGGAACTTATTGGTGTTCCAGAACAAAGTTTAAGAACATTTACAGAAACACAGGAATATCTGCTTCCCAGAAAGGAAAAATTATTTATAATGTCTTACATATAAAAAAATTCCAAGAATTTCAAAGAAGAAGGAAAATATCACCACATTGAGAAGAAATCCAAGCAATGAAAACTCAGTACAAAACAATGCAGATGCTAGAATTGCTAAAGGGAATTAAAACATTAACTATCACCACATTCTGATGTTAAATACAAAGGACTTTATTTTTCTGAATACCTACAATTCTTCCATGGCTTACTGACATTATCATCCCTCCGTTTCTCTCCCTCTGGCTTCTCTCAAGCCCACATTCTTCCCCAAAGAGACCTTTATGAGGTTCCCAATGACCTCCCTGGTGGGAAGCCTGGTACTCTGTCCTCCATCTTCATCTGCCTGCACCTGCGACCAGCATTTGACACACTGACTTTTTAAAAAATGTTTATTATCTCTTAGTACTTCTACAAAGAAGTTCCCATCTACAAAACAGTATACGAAGACAAAGTGTCTGACAACATTGTCATTATCACTCCTAACTCCTCCTTTCTCCCACTTTTCTTTTTTTTTTAATTGAGATTAGGTGATTACATAAATTTCACATATTTCACAGTATTGTGGAATAGTGATATTTAGTTAAAGTCACAAACACATTTTAACCTTCACAAGACAAACTGTCATTATCATGGTCTATAAAGTTTGTGAATTCGATGAGCTTTGACAATACAATTATTTCTTCCACATCAGGTGATACTATATTTCTTTCCTTTGCTTAGTGTAAGCTGTTCCCGCTTTTCCTCTCATTTCTTTCTTCCCATAGCTGTCTTTGGGTTGCTTAGTTCATTTTTCATCTATGTCAGGTGCAGCAGCTGATGGGTCCCTTTGTTGTATGTTTTCCCATTTTCCTCTGATTCTGTGTCTTCCTCCTAGCCTCCTAGCTTCCCCCATTGTGCAGTGCGCTTATATATATATATATATATATATATATATATACACACCATATATGTGGTCAAGAACATGGAGTCATTTAGCAATGATTCCACAAAATGAGTGGCAGTCCTTTGTTTCTTGAGTCCTGTTTACTTTGTCATATCTCCTTTTTAAAAAATTGTCTTAGACATCTTCAATTGACTACCAGAACACCATTCTCCTGAATTTTTTTCCTATTTTACTGGCTACTGCTACTCCATCTTCCTAACTTCCAAGGTTTAGAGTATCCAAGGGGCCAATTCTCACATCATGTTCTTTTCCTATCTACATTTATACTTTAGGTGATCTTAACTGATCTTTGGGTGAAATACTGTCCATATACTCCTATATGCAGCTAATACCTCTCCCTAAACTCCAGAAATATATATTTGACACATTTGATCGATTTATACTCTATTAATACAATATATGACAGTGTCATTATTTCAACTTCCACCAGGCATTTCACTTTTAATAAGCTGACAGGCAAAATATTTCAGCATTTTTAGTTTATTTGCATGTTTTATATATTATCAGCCATGATAATTTCCCTTTTTGATAGTGTCCAATGTGTTATTTGACTGTGTTAACTATTTAAAGTGAGAAAGAGAAAGAGCACGAAGGAAAGCTTGGTATGCTAAAGAATTGAAAGACATTTTGTAAAAAACTCAAACTGAACTCTCAGAGAGAATAGAAAAAAATAGCATTAAAACATGGCATATTTAGGCAACAGGGCATAAAGAGTTAAGTGGGGAATATATTGTTATACTCACCAGCTCATTTAAGCGTATAACTTTTGATTTTCCATAACTGGCTTAAATCACTTATACTTAAATCACTTATACTCTAGAATTGGCTGAGGAAATCACTTAGCTATCCTGAACCTCCTTTCCTTCAGTCATAAAATGATGACAACCTTGTTCTGAAGAAGTGCATAATGAGGAAGAATAGGCCATGTTCTTCTCAGCTCAGCAGTCCTAATATGGGTGCCCCTTTGTGCTACCTTTGCTATCCACCACTGCTGGTGTTTAGGAAGCCTTCACCCCCTCCAGCACTGGGACCTTCAAGAGATATAGGATAGGAAATACTGTTCTCACTATTTCAGTTTCACTGATTTAAGTCCCTCCCTTTGCAGGCCATTGATTTCGACTTTCCTACAACCTTGGGCTTATACCCTACTAAATTATGTACTGTAATTACAAGCCGAACAAACATGAACCATGGAAATTATGAAAAAACAAACTATCCTCCTGTATATTTTTAAAGACATGTAACCTAATTCATTATTGTACTTTGTTTTATTTCACTGTATAGTGCGTATACTGAAAATTCCACAAATAGATACCATTCAATAAAATTTCATAAACATTAATGTAGTAAGCACTACTCTGCACAAAGGAGCTGAAAACTGCAGCCACAAGAGCAAGTTCCCTGCACGGCTCCCACGTCAGTTGTTAGTTCCTCCTCAGAAGTAGTTATGCAGAGTTCTAACATTATACTTCAGTTTTGCCTGTATTTGAGTGTTACACAAATATACAGATTTTCCTTTAAACCTTTGTCATAGCACTGTATTTAGGAAAGTTCATGAACATTGCTGCATGGGGCTGTGGTTCATTTGTTATCCTGTTAATTCATTTATTCCTCCATCCATTCAACAGATATATTATTGCCACACAATATTGCTTTTAATAATATCACATTGTGAAAAACAAAATGCTTAAATAGAGATACAGGTTGACCCATTGTAACAATAAGATGGACAAGACACTATGTTGAAAACAAACTACAATTTGTGGGGGGGGGGAGTTGGGAGGTGGGGAGGAAAGGGATGATAGAGGAAAAACAAAGGAGGAGGTAACCATGTTCAATAGGAAATGTACTCATTACCTTACTCAGGTAACTGTAACCCCTCTGTACACTATTTTACAAGAAAAATATATTAAAAATAATATCCCATTGTTTGTTGATTGATATTTGAGTTATTTCTAGTTTGTGGGTTTTAGGATTGATGTTACAATAAAAACATTTAGCACCTTTCTCTTGTATCTCTGTGCTGTGAATTAGTATAAAATAGAATCAATGGGGCATAATGTAAGCATAAATTATATATAAACATAATATACATATATTATCTACCTCCAGTAGATAATATAAAAGAGTATTTCCCAAATGGTTGTGCCATCTTCTTCTCACTAAGAGTTCTATTAGCTCTACATTTACTTTTATCACTGATGTTTTAATTTTTAATTCTTCTGATGAGTATACAGTGGTTTATCATTTGGCATTAATTCTCATCTTTCATGACAATAAGATTCAAGGCTTAACAGAGTTTATTGGCATTTTATACTTCTTTTGTACAAAGCCTGTACAAGTCTTCCATGTTTTGTAAGTAGCATCTTCTTTACCAATCTGTACTAGTTCTTTACATACTGGAGATAATTTAAAAGCTGTTATTAGTTACATAGATGGCAGCTATCATTTCTCTTCAATGGCTTGAGTGTTCCTCTAGGTTTCAGTTAAAAGTTAATTTTAATGCATTAAATTTATGTCTTTTATTTTTAAGATCTTTGTAATCTTTCTCTCCTGAAGAGAATAAACCTCATTATCTCTAGAAGCTAATTAAACTTGATTTTTACACTTGAATCAATTCTATCTGGAGTATAATGCTTCTGTGTGATATGTTATATGTTATAGATCAAATTCTTCATTTCTATATAATATTCAAATTACTCATTTTTATTATACCAAAACATCTTTTTGTGTTGCCTCTCCAGGAGCAACAGAATTGTTTAGAATTAATTGTCAGAATTAAGCATTCACATACATTTCAGTCTTTTTCTGAGACATTTATTTTATGTGCTTTATTTAGTTGCATGTTTGTTTGCTGATTTATGTAGCTCAGGCTGGACTAGAACTTGGAATTCTCTTCCCTCAGCTTCTAGACTGCTAAGATTACAAAGGCAAAATGCAATACCAAAAATCTTTGTTATTCTACTTGTCTTATACTTGAATAAGTACCACATTAGTCTAATCGCTGAAATTGTACACCAACTATTAGCATCTTATTAATAAAGTACTTAATTGTGTGTGTGTTCGTGTGCACACACTGGTAGAAGGACTCCAACAAAGAATCTGCTATACTTTAGCAGTTTAACTCAAGGCTGGCACTCTACCACTTGAGCCACAGTTTCATGTTCTGCTTTTTGGTAATTAATTTGAGATGAGAGTCTCATGGACATTCCTGCCCAGGCTGGCTTTGAAACATAACCTTCAAAATTAAGTAGAAATCCTTCTCAACTGCCTCTATACAACAGTAAATAATTTATAAGTATACTCTGTAAGTGAAGTTAAAACACAAAGTATATTAGAAAAAAAATATGAAGTCAACAGACCAATGTTTTGATGTAGGAAAATAAAAACACAGACTAGCTGAATAAACATTTTTCTCTGCGATTTGTTTAATGTGCAAGAGTCTACCCCTTCACTCAGATTTGGAAGGCCCACTTCCTTGCATGTTTGGAAAAACTTTTTGCCAGCTTGAGCTCTTTAAAAAAGACATGTGCCCATAGTTAAAATTACAGAGGACTTTACAACACCGCATTCCTCCTCTCATGTGGTGGGAGGGAAAGGAAGAGAGTTTCACATCCCTTTTTAAAAATGATTTAAACACTTTCAAGACATCGTGTCTTTTATTAGACATTTTATAGAAATTTTTGAAGAGGCTCAATGAATTCCATTAAAATGGAACTTAAATTGAAAGGAATTTTGTTTCCTTAAGAAGTTTCAATAATATTTATTTGATTCTCATATCAATTAAGCTCTGAGTCACTCTTTCTAAGAGGCAGTTTGAGTTGGTATTTTATTTGGCCTTAATTTAATATCCGAACAATAGGCTGTTAAGCTTAGTAATTGCTACTTTGGTGAGATACACTTCTTTGAACACCCTGAATCTTTCACAATAAGCAGAGCTAAATGTCTGCAAGGTACTATATCTACTTGTATTTGATTCCTAGGGTTTATATTATTGACCTTGGGTAGTTGCCAAGATCATTCTGTGTTTGAGGTTTAGTTAACTGAGTATAAAGGCATTTTAGGATAATACCATTATAAAATTTAAGGTAAAAATTCAAATAGATTCAAAAGCACAAAGAGACTAAAGAAAGACAAAGCCTAAGTCTGAGAAAATGCTGGAATTTTACCATAATCTGGACAGAGACAGAAGGAAGGAAGGAGGAAGAATGGGAGAATACAAAAGAGAGAATAAAACATTGAGCTTAATTCTTAGAGTTAAGTCGCTTATTATGTAGATGATAACACATATTTCATGGGTTAAGGAAAAAGTAGGGGGTATTTTCAATGTGTATGCCATTACAATTGGTTTAGTTAGGGTGATTTTTCCAATAGCTCTAGCACAAAGTAATCAGTAAGCATTTGGTAAATAAAATTTACTGAAGTAAGGGACTGAATCTGAATGTAGACCAGAAAAAAAGAAGAAAATCTTCTAGTGAAAAAACTAAAATATTAAAATCTAATCTTCAAAGAAGTATTGAATATAATACCACATGCTTCTGCCTCTTGAGCATGTGTTTCCAGCACTCACTTCCTCTTTCTCCCTCTCTCCCCCCTCTCTCTTTCTTTATCTCTCTCTCTTTCTCTTTCCCCCCCCCACAGATAGACAGAGATTAAAAAAGAATGGAAACCACCACTAAAAATACTTATGCCACTCCTATGTGTCCTAGGTAACTGATAACACAGTATCCAAACAAATCATACTTTGCCATGCTGAAAGGAAAACATCACACAGCATAGAAACTGAAAAAGGAGCTTAAATAACCAAAGGGAGTGGTCCCTACATGGTTAGGTTTTTAAAGAAGAGGCTGCCGAGTAAGAACAACACCACACATGTGGTACTCAGGTAAGCGGTAGGTTTATTCATCATTCCAGCTGGCACCAGGCCAGGTGGGCACTCAATGAGGCTGGGAAAGAAAGCTTCTGGCCCTGGGTTAGGCTTTATCTGGGGGGGAGGGGGGAAGGTGTGGCCACATTGAATCCAGATGTGACCTCAGTGGATGCTGATGTGTCCTCTTCCAGGTGTGCCAGTTGTCTAGACAACACAGGTACTGGGCAGAGACTTTGCTGCAAGGAGGGTGGAGTCTGCTCACCATCCAGGATCAACCTTACATTCCAGCCTTTTAATAATCATGAAACAGGGTGCAGATTCTCTCTGGCTACTTCCTGCTGACAAGGGGCATCGACATTAGGGGTAAAAGGCCAGAATGTGGTCCCCTCCCAGAGAAGGCAGTGAGCAGCAGCTGTCCCTTGGTAGGCGAGAGTCCTTAGATGAAGTCTGGAGGAGGCAAGTTTCTTGGATGAAGTCTGGAGAAAGTCTCATGAAGCATTGAGGGGCTGGGAAAAAAAAATACTAGAGAGCAAATAAATGGCAAGAGGAAGGACTTGGGGCCAAAAATTAAAAATTAGCTAGAATGGCTAGTTCTTATCTCCTGCATTCCAGGCTGTCCTGGAGTTGGTAGAAATATTCCTAGCTACTTCTAACATCTGACAACTAGGTAGAGCAGAACATCAGGTAACAAAGGCAAGAATGTAAATTCCTGTCCAGTTAAAAGACAGGTATGGACATTGGATGGGCAGGCTTCTTACTTCTACTGACCTCTCAGCTCTGGTTAATTTTGAAAGGGCAGGCAAAAAGTGGCTGATGTGACATCATCTCTTCTTACTCCTTTCCTTGGTCCCTTGGTCCCCAGACTGGCTGAGTGCCAGGGGTCTAGGTGCTCATTGCTGGGATGGCTCATCCCAGTTGATATTCACAGAGGTTTGAACTCCAGGACTGAGAACTGTCCCTGAGCACTTCTGCTCAAGGCAGTGCTCTACCACTTTGAGTTATAGTACCACTTCCAGTGTTTGGCTGGTTAATTAGAGATAAGAGTCTTGAGCCATGCTTCCAGTCTGGCTCTTTGCAGGTTAGTTGGGAGATGAAGTCTCAAGGATTTTTTCAGCCTGGGCTGGCATTAAACTGGAATCTTTGCCACAAAATCCTTTATTATTTCCAATTAAAGCAACAAGAAGACCAAATAGAATAAATAGAGCTTACCTGTTCCTTATCAAGCATTGACCAACAAATATTCTGCAATGACAAAACTCATTAGATGTGATGAGAATTTTAGCTCAGATATGCCCAATATTTTAGAACCACACAACACCAAACAAAAGGGCAAAACTCAAAACCTAAAATTTTTGACAACCATGTTTAGACATCTTTTCTAACAAAGCACTTCAGATGGTTGGGCTTCAGTTACCAGGGCCTGTGAAGAGGCAATAAATTGTTAGCAAGGCACCTTAGAATAGATGGATGGAGGAGTAGTAAGCTTGGTGGAAGGGTCTGAGAGAGACGGGCCAAACCCTTAACCCACCAGGTGCCAAGGTGGCAAACTCAATATGGCAAATTTCTGAAAAAACACGAAGAAAACCTGAACAAATAGAAACTCTGACAATTTTCAAATCTGGAGTGGATAGCCTTTGAGAGGGAACCTAGAAGGGGTCCCCGGGACCCAGTCTGCATCTCACTTCAGGGCACAAGCCAAAAAGTTGTAGAAAAGAGAAAGGGAGAGATAGGGAAAGTTGGACATGATTGGCAGAGAGCAAAGAGAGCCGGAAAGTAAACAGACTTCTGATTAGTTACCACTGCAGTGGCAAAAACTGTCTAAATCCAAGAGAAGCATGGAGGTGGATGCAGAAGCCAGCAATGGTATTGATGCGTTGTGTCTGCAGCAGATCAGTTTGCAAAAAGGCCATCAGAACTGGGGGCATTCTTCAGAGCAAAAAAAAGGAAAAAAAGAAAAGGAAAAAAAAGGAAGGGTATCCTACCTATGCTGACTTTAAGCCCTTCTTGGGCTTCAGCACTATTTGTGTTAGGTTTTTAAAGAAGAGGCTGCCGAGTAAGAACAACACCACACATGTGGTACTCAGGTAAGGGATAGGTTTATTCATTGTTCTGGCTGGCACCAGGCCAGGTTGGCACTCCATGAGGCTGGGAAAGAAAGTGTCTAGCCCTAGGCTAGGCCTTATCTAGGGTAGGGGCAGGGAAAGGTGTGGCCACATCGAATCCAGATGTGACCTCAGCAGATGCAGATGTGACATCTTCCAAGTGTGCCAGTTGTCTAGGCAGCGCAGGTACTGGGTGGAGACTTGGCTTCCAGAAGGGCGGAGGGCAGAGTCTGCTTGCCAACCAGGAGCAGACCTAACATTTATCATGCTAATTTCGTGGCTCTATGAAATATTTCACATCAATATAAAATGGATGTGAATGTCAGTGAGGAAGAATGCAATAAAATAAAAAGATTTGTACATGAATGCTTATAACAATTTATAATGGCTCCAAAGTGGAAGCAACCTTCTTGTTATCAACAGATACATAAATACAGAAATCTTAGTGCATCTTCAAAATGAGATAGTGAGCCAGAAAGTAAAATAGAGGAAGCAAACTATTGATATATGCAATAATGTGGTTAATCTTAAAATCAGACTATTGATATATGCAATTATGTGGTTAATCTTAAAACTGGCTAGTCACAAATGATCACAAAGATATTGCATTTGTACAGAATCTTAAGAAGAAAAAAATAAAACTTATAATAAGAAAGATATCAGTGGTTACCTGGGATTGGAAGCTGGGGAAAGAGGGTGGCTGGTATCCCTAAAAAGACAGGGTAGGATTGTTTGGATTGATAGAGAAGTAATGTATATTGATTACACTGCTGGTTATATAAATAAAGACATTTGTCAAAATGCACATTTCAAATAGGTATATTATTTCACTGTATGGTATTAGATCTTGTTAAGTTATATTTTGAAGGGAATGCATTCTACTCAGAGAAAACAAGCCCATGACTGGGCTGTTTTCTTAATAGTCCATTCACAGGCAGATTAGAATGGATTAAAGAAAAATATGGAGCTAGTGAAACTATTGGTTAACAACAAAGGTGTTGTTTTACATGGATGTTGAAGATGCTTTTTTCCAAAAGTTATGGAGGACCTCCTCCTCCTCGCCATGATACTGATGAATGAAGAGCTCTTTCGTAGAGGAAGTTGAAAAGCTAGAACTTCCAGGGATAGTTATCAGGCAAAAATCTGTTCTTCATTTTCTACTCAGATATTATCACACAGTAAGTAATCAGATCACACACACATATACAGACATACAGACATATACTTCAATGTTTCTCTTCTACATATATATGTACATAAGAACATATATGTACACATATGTTTATGTTCCAATGGAAATTAGAAAATATTTTGGAGTAAAAATAACAAATATAAAATAGCAACCATGTAGGGTACAGAAGCAACTTGTGTTTACAGGAAAAGTTATAGCTTTTTATGTGCATATCTGAGGGAAAAAAGTAAGGCTAAAGATCAGTTTCATTCCTCAAGAATTTGGAAATAGTAAATCCAATGCTATCCTGCCATCTGTTCACAAATGTTTCAAATCCTTTGGTTGAAAAAAAGAGCTTTCTAAAGCCATGTACCTTTGAAGAGAAGCTGTTGTTGATTTCATACTGATTGGTGCTTCAGGAATTCATACTTAATCAATCTATAAAGTTTAATTGAAATTTCTAATTTGTGTGAGAAATGATCATTTCTGAACTATAGACCTATTGTATCTTCGTTTTTGAAGCTTTAATATGCACATACTTTTTAGATTAGAATGCTATTATAAGCACAAATACATGTTTTTAAAGTGGTTAGAAATCTGCCAATGAAAAAGAGCAATCTAAATGCAAAAGTTCAGATATTCAAAGCATTTACAATGCTCAAAATAAAGGAGAGAAAACTTAAATGTGAATTGAATCACAAAATTTGAATGTTTACTTTTCTGCCTTCATTTTTAAAACAACCTAGTCTGCAGGGGTGGAGGGAGTGTGGGAAGGTAATGTGGGTAGAGAATTAGTTTTCTAACAAGAATAGTAGTTCTAAAACTAAACTAAATTACCGAAGAGAAAACAGATAAAACAAACATCTATTACTCCTCAAACTTGACAGGAATAAGAAAGTAGATATTAAGCTTGATCTAAACCCTTATGACCAAATCGTTTATTACTCCTTCATCAGTTTATCAGCTCAACCATCCATTGAGCCAACAGGTCTTTAGCAGTGGTTGTTCTTTTCCAGAAATTGCGCTAAAAGTAGCAATGCCACAGAGAGAAAAACATGGTATAGAAGGAGTCAGTATTAAATAGATAGTCACATGAACAGATGTGGGCACCTGGAGGTTCAGTCTGCAGAGGATAAGGGACAGAATGCTTTGTGAACATACATATTATGGCATGAGTCCAGGGAGTCAGAGAATGCTTCCTTCAGAAAATCTTTCCTGAGCTACAATCTATAAGACAGAGTAGTCAACAGACAGTAGAGAGAAGTGAAGTGGAAGAATGTTCTAGAACAAGCAAATGAGAGGGGTCCTCAGAGGAAGGGACCAAGGTCAGTGTAGCAAAAGAGCTGAATGTGGCAGCAGTGTGAAAGGGAATGAAGGGATAAGGGCAAAGCAGTAGGTAGAACTTGTCTAAGGTATTTTTTAATATCATTCTACCTGACATGAGCCTACTGCCTTATTGCCTGGATTCTAGCAGGTGAGTCAGGATCCTGTTGCATGAGTATGAGTGAGAAGAACAATGCTGGAACAACGTTGTGAGAACAGGCCTGACCCTGGAGGCTTTCCCTAATCTGAAGGCCCTTGATTTTTCTAAGTCTACCTTCTGTGACACCTGCTCTACTAAGCCAATTTTCTCACTGCCATTCACCTAAATTATTCCTAGTCTTTGTTCCATTTTTCTCCAAGGAGCTCCATCCCTCATGAATGACATCTCCTTTCATGTAAATCATGACGATTTTATAGACATGAGCTCATGCTCCATCTCCCTGCTCCTCAGAACATTACCATATCCAGCTTTCTGTGCATTGAACATATACTAGTTTTTTCTCTCTCTGTCTCTCTGTCTGTCTCTGTTTCTCTGTCTGTCTCTGTCTGTCTGTCTCTGTCTATCTGTCTCTCTCCCCCCCCCTTTGGTGGATGTATAAGGTACATAGGGAAAGAAATATGTCGTACTTTGGATTCCACTGTAAGACCAATCTCAGGCTGGGATTAAAGGCAAAACACCTCTGCCCATATGGAATTGAATTCAATGAAAAGCATTCATAAGCTATGAGTAATGATTTGGAGGAATACAATGTTCAAACTTCCTTTTATGAGAAAAAATGATATACATCAATACATATTAGAGAAGAATGTTTTATAATAAATTTTTAAAAATCCAAACCATCTGCAGCTAGCTTCCTTAAATTTGTGAACTATTAGTGCTGAGTAGCTAACTAAGTCTCATCTGACTTCTGTGCCTGCCTGGCCAGTCCAAAGTGCAGCAGTAGCAGCTCTAAACCTGGGTTCCCATTAGAGCATTTTATGAAACAGGAGAAAGTGTCAATTTTATCCCAGCATGGCCTGGGGTAAATCTCTGATAGTGGAGCAGGGAAGAGCTTGAGAAGTAGGCATTATGAGAACACACAAAGCTAAAAACGCATCCCTTATCTCTAGATATCTGATATCTTCAGATTTTGAAGTAATAAGATGTTAGTGTTGGGACCTGACTCTAAATAAGAAATTCATTTATACTGTATATATCATTCACACATATAGCCTGGAGGTAATTCTGTACAATAGGTTGTATGAGGTTAGATGTGCAATTTTCTACTCGTAGCATCCTGCTGGAGTTCAAAACATTTCACATATTGGAGCATTTTAGATTTCAGATTTTTCAGATTAGGCAGAGTAAACCTTGTTATACTCACAAACCTTCAATAAAGCAATCGTATTCTTGCTATGCTTCAATCAGAATTGTTTTTTTTTTCATAGAATCTGATAAAGAGGCAAAATTTTGTTAGATGAAAACCAGTTCAGCCTGTATAGTTATAAGAGATATAGTTCTAGTCTTTTATAGTACTAGCTAGCATACTTAGAACATGTCAAGTAAAAGACAAAATTCTCAGCCAGGTGCTAGTTTCTCACACCTGAAATCCTGATAACTAGGGAGGTTAAAGTCAGAATGACAGTTGTTTCAGGTCATCTTAGAGAGAAAATTTGCATTACATCTCAATGGAACACATTAGTTACAATGGGGCATCTCAGCAGGTATGAGAAGACTAGTACAGGCAGGTTACTGTCTAGGAGCAAGCTTGTCTAGAAAGTGAAACTGTAACACACATGCATGCACACACATGCGTACACACACACACACACAAAGACTGAGACAAAGACAAAGACAAAAAGCAGAAAAGGAAGAAAAAAAGGCTGGTGGTAGGGTTAGCAGTAGAGCACACTGCCTAGAAATTGCAAAGGTCCTGAGTTCAAACCTTAGTACTTCCAGAAGAAGGATGAGCAGATAGAGTAAGGGAAGGAAGGAAGGAAGGAAGGAAGGAAGGAAGGAAGGAAGGAAGGAAGGAAGGAAGGAAGGAATGAAGGAAGGACTTAATTTTATTAGCAACTCATCTATACAGACATTCTATGAAACATGAAAGAACATTACAAATAACTCTGGGGCTTAGAGAATGGGGGGGGTGACGCACTAAAAAATTTCAGAAAAAGTAATGACAGCTATGGATTCTGATGGAGATGTATCTGATTACCTAATTAGAACTTTAATCTCAGTTTTAGAAGCATCTCTAGTGCAGGCAACACATTACTGGAGACAGGTCTAAGTCCTGATTTCAGAGTACCTCTAATTTTTCAGGAAAGGCTCCAATGTTAACACACTCTGCTTTCTTCCTAGTGAGCAGCTTGTTGAAGCATCCTCTCTATTGTATCTCAGTTGTGTTAGGAACACCCATGGCTACTCAGTGCTCTCCCAGTAGGTAGAAACTCTCCAGATTTAAACATAATACCCTTAAATAATGCTAAGGAAACAGAAAGGCATTGGACTTCAAATATCTGCTTTCTGAATGGACTTGAATTCTAGTTTCTTCATACAAAAAAAAGTAATTGTCTTCAAATTAGCTCACCTATCTATGCCTTTGCCTACAGTAGTCCCCAACCCATAGGGATAATCTCATTGTCAGAAGAGTTGAAAAGTGCAATTGTGCTTTATATAATTCTTGGAATATCCCAAGAAGTCTAAAAGTTTCCTGACTACACTATTATTTTTCCCTATACATCTTCCTTTCTTTAAACAGGTAGACAGTTTGCTGATTGTTTAACCTGCCTTCTGCTTGCCCATTTGTCTAAGGTTAGATGTGAGTATAAGCATGTTATCTGGAAGTGATCCTAGGAAGCACCCATCAGAAGAATGGAAAAGAGAAGCAGGAGAAGGAAGAAAGCCAATGTATGTATGGCAAGTTAATGAGCATCCAGCACTCTTGGCACCTCAACCCTCATCTGGCTGGATGTCTCCAGAAGAGGATGGAGAACACACCTTGGAGTCATCCTAAAGATTGAGAAAGTCTGCATTTGTTACTAATTGAGCTCACACTCAATCAGACTTTTATGTGTAAGGACACATTTACTGGCTGAATAGCTCCTCCCCCTTCTCCCCCCAACCCTGAACTGGACTTAGAGTGTCAAATATCTATTACTCACATGGTCCTTTATTTTTATAATGTTACCAACTGCCTGTAATGTAATCAACTGCCTGGCGTCTACAAGGTGTCTGAACAAGTCCCATTGGCCAAATAGACCTCTCAGGCAGAGGCAGATGGGCAGAAGAAGCTACCAGAATGCACTAGAATAGTGGGTGCACAAGGATCTTGTAGGAGCAACTTTAACATTTCTGCACCATCCCCGTGTCTTTCTCTTTCCCATTAATTACTTTGTTTGAAGAAGTCTACTCAAACATTCTCTTTGTCTAAGAGGTCTTTCCTAATTGCCCTATAATGTGATATTTTTAAGGTTGGCAATGTCATGGTTCTTTTTTTGCATTACACATCATAGCCTATCTTGGATTGTGTTCATTTGTACTTTAGTGTTGACTACTGACTTTTAGGTCAGGAGTCTCCATTTACTTGCTTTTATTCTGCAGAACTTATATAGAACCTTGTTCGTGGTAAGTGTTCAATAAATATTTATTGGATTAGACTGTGTTCCATGTAGAAAATGATTAGGCACAAAAAATGTACTTATTTTTTTCCACTGTGCTATTTTATGCCTGAGCCTCTTGGGAAATGTTTGCTAGAACATCTTTGCCTTCTTTAATGAGTTTTGGTCTTACATCACATTTAAATGCCTTGGAGTTCCAAAAGACAAATATATCCTCATGTAATTTAAATGACAGTCACTAGGCTATTTCTTCCTGATGAATATACAGAAAGCTGGTGGTCACAGCAGGTAACTGATGAGGCTAATCTGTCAATGTCCTGATAATTCTCTGCCTGATTGCTCCCAGCCTCAAAGGCTGCATGATCACAGAAACATTCAGCTATTTTATCAGGAACAGAATAGATTATCGATTGTCCTCAAGTGAACTTGGAGTTTGTAGAAGATGAGGTTAGCATGCTATCAAGAATTAAGAAATCAATACTGAGACTACAAAATGTGGTAAAAGACAGATACAGGAAGATTTGATGAAATGCAAGCCTAGAAAGCTTGATGCAGTGAGAATTGATGTGATTAGTTGTCATATTCTGTTAATTAGGACGCTGACTAAAAGCACTCAGAAAGGTTTGAGGATCATAATGGATGACTCAGTGTTTGATTGGTTTGGCTTCCCTGCTTCTTTATAGGTTTTTAAATTGTCTGAATTAATTATTTTGATAATGTCACCAAAAATATTCCCCAAACAAGATAACATGTTTCTACTGGGTATGAAAGAATTAAGCAGATGTCAATACCTTAATAGTCTTTTCTGAAGACTCTTTTTTAAAAATTATCTTTAAGTAGTTGTACAAAGGAGTGGCCATTAACAAAGTAGTTTATGAATACAATTTATCTTGAAATCACTCATTTCAATATTCTCACCCATCCCTCCCCTATATATCCTCTCTCTTCCTCTTCTTAGTTTTATAGGAAATGCATTTGATTCTTTGTTGTTATTATTTTGTTAGCTCATAGGGCTTGAACTCAGGGCATGGGCACTGTCCCTGAGCTTTTTGCTCAAGACTTTCACTTTCAGCCACAGTGCCACTTCTGGTTTTCTCGTGATTAATTGGAGATAAGAGTCTCGGGGACTTTCCTGCCATAGCTGGCTTTGAACCAAGATCTTCAGATTTCAGCTTGCTGAGTAGCTAGGATTATAGGCATAAACCAATATATTGACTAACTTGGATTCTTGACTGTATTCTCCTCTCAGTTCATTCTTTTATCCCTTTCCCTAGCCCCATCCAACCCCTTTCAAGTACCCCCTTCCAGGTGTTTATTTTGTTGAACTCTTACTTTGCCTTTCAAAAGAGTTACACTATTGAGTTCTACCTTGACTCTACCATATTCTAGTTAATACTTGTGTATATACTTGCATACCACCCAAAGTATTTACTTCCAAGTTTATAAATAAAATCTAGCTTCCACATTTAAGGAAAAACATGCATGTTTTGTCTCTCTGGCCTGACTTACTTCACTTAATGTAATATTTTCCAAGTTTTTAATTTCATTGCAAATGGTAAAATATAATTCTTTCTATTTCCGTTGTGTATATACACCACGTTTTCTTGATCCATTAGTTCACTGAGGGGCATCTGGGCTGATTCCATACCTTGGTTGTGATGAATAGAGCTGTGACGGTTGTGCTGGTGGCTTTACTCAATGTGCTGGTGGTTTTACTATTTATACTGGTTTGTAATGCTTTAGTTAAATGCCCAGGTGTAGAATTGCTTAAACCCTCAAAAATACCTTAATATACATAACAGAGACTTTTGAGAAAGAAAAACTTAACACATATATTGCAACTACATATATATATATATATATAT
>NW_012267221.1:3013232-3083494 GCF_000151885.1 Dipodomys ordii | reverse complement strand
GCAGAGAGCAAAGAGAGCCGGAAAGTAAACAGACTTCTGATTAGTTACCACTGCAGTGGCAAAAACTGTCTAAATCCAAGAGAAGCATGGAGGTGGATGCAGAAGCCAGCAATGGTATTGATGCGTTGTGTCTGCAGCAGATCAGTTTGCAAAAAGGCCATCAGAACTGGGGGCATTCTTCAGAGCAAAAAAAAGGAAAAAAAGAAAAGGAAAAAAAAGGAAGGGTATCCTACCTATGCTGACTTTAAGCCCTTCTTGGGCTTCAGCACTATTTGTGTTAGGTTTTTAAAGAAGAGGCTGCCGAGTAAGAACAACACCACACATGTGGTACTCAGGTAAGGGATAGGTTTATTCATTGTTCTGGCTGGCACCAGGCCAGGTTGGCACTCCATGAGGCTGGGAAAGAAAGTGTCTAGCCCTAGGCTAGGCCTTATCTAGGGTAGGGGCAGGGAAAGGTGTGGCCACATCGAATCCAGATGTGACCTCAGCAGATGCAGATGTGACATCTTCCAAGTGTGCCAGTTGTCTAGGCAGCGCAGGTACTGGGTGGAGACTTGGCTTCCAGAAGGGCGGAGGGCAGAGTCTGCTTGCCAACCAGGAGCAGACCTAACATTTATCATGCTAATTTCGTGGCTCTATGAAATATTTCACATCAATATAAAATGGATGTGAATGTCAGTGAGGAAGAATGCAATAAAATAAAAAGATTTGTACATGAATGCTTATAACAATTTATAATGGCTCCAAAGTGGAAGCAACCTTCTTGTTATCAACAGATACATAAATACAGAAATCTTAGTGCATCTTCAAAATGAGATAGTGAGCCAGAAAGTAAAATAGAGGAAGCAAACTATTGATATATGCAATAATGTGGTTAATCTTAAAATCAGACTATTGATATATGCAATTATGTGGTTAATCTTAAAACTGGCTAGTCACAAATGATCACAAAGATATTGCATTTGTACAGAATCTTAAGAAGAAAAAAATAAAACTTATAATAAGAAAGATATCAGTGGTTACCTGGGATTGGAAGCTGGGGAAAGAGGGTGGCTGGTATCCCTAAAAAGACAGGGTAGGATTGTTTGGATTGATAGAGAAGTAATGTATATTGATTACACTGCTGGTTATATAAATAAAGACATTTGTCAAAATGCACATTTCAAATAGGTATATTATTTCACTGTATGGTATTAGATCTTGTTAAGTTATATTTTGAAGGGAATGCATTCTACTCAGAGAAAACAAGCCCATGACTGGGCTGTTTTCTTAATAGTCCATTCACAGGCAGATTAGAATGGATTAAAGAAAAATATGGAGCTAGTGAAACTATTGGTTAACAACAAAGGTGTTGTTTTACATGGATGTTGAAGATGCTTTTTTCCAAAAGTTATGGAGGACCTCCTCCTCCTCGCCATGATACTGATGAATGAAGAGCTCTTTCGTAGAGGAAGTTGAAAAGCTAGAACTTCCAGGGATAGTTATCAGGCAAAAATCTGTTCTTCATTTTCTACTCAGATATTATCACACAGTAAGTAATCAGATCACACACACATATACAGACATACAGACATATACTTCAATGTTTCTCTTCTACATATATATGTACATAAGAACATATATGTACACATATGTTTATGTTCCAATGGAAATTAGAAAATATTTTGGAGTAAAAATAACAAATATAAAATAGCAACCATGTAGGGTACAGAAGCAACTTGTGTTTACAGGAAAAGTTATAGCTTTTTATGTGCATATCTGAGGGAAAAAAGTAAGGCTAAAGATCAGTTTCATTCCTCAAGAATTTGGAAATAGTAAATCCAATGCTATCCTGCCATCTGTTCACAAATGTTTCAAATCCTTTGGTTGAAAAAAAGAGCTTTCTAAAGCCATGTACCTTTGAAGAGAAGCTGTTGTTGATTTCATACTGATTGGTGCTTCAGGAATTCATACTTAATCAATCTATAAAGTTTAATTGAAATTTCTAATTTGTGTGAGAAATGATCATTTCTGAACTATAGACCTATTGTATCTTCGTTTTTGAAGCTTTAATATGCACATACTTTTTAGATTAGAATGCTATTATAAGCACAAATACATGTTTTTAAAGTGGTTAGAAATCTGCCAATGAAAAAGAGCAATCTAAATGCAAAAGTTCAGATATTCAAAGCATTTACAATGCTCAAAATAAAGGAGAGAAAACTTAAATGTGAATTGAATCACAAAATTTGAATGTTTACTTTTCTGCCTTCATTTTTAAAACAACCTAGTCTGCAGGGGTGGAGGGAGTGTGGGAAGGTAATGTGGGTAGAGAATTAGTTTTCTAACAAGAATAGTAGTTCTAAAACTAAACTAAATTACCGAAGAGAAAACAGATAAAACAAACATCTATTACTCCTCAAACTTGACAGGAATAAGAAAGTAGATATTAAGCTTGATCTAAACCCTTATGACCAAATCGTTTATTACTCCTTCATCAGTTTATCAGCTCAACCATCCATTGAGCCAACAGGTCTTTAGCAGTGGTTGTTCTTTTCCAGAAATTGCGCTAAAAGTAGCAATGCCACAGAGAGAAAAACATGGTATAGAAGGAGTCAGTATTAAATAGATAGTCACATGAACAGATGTGGGCACCTGGAGGTTCAGTCTGCAGAGGATAAGGGACAGAATGCTTTGTGAACATACATATTATGGCATGAGTCCAGGGAGTCAGAGAATGCTTCCTTCAGAAAATCTTTCCTGAGCTACAATCTATAAGACAGAGTAGTCAACAGACAGTAGAGAGAAGTGAAGTGGAAGAATGTTCTAGAACAAGCAAATGAGAGGGGTCCTCAGAGGAAGGGACCAAGGTCAGTGTAGCAAAAGAGCTGAATGTGGCAGCAGTGTGAAAGGGAATGAAGGGATAAGGGCAAAGCAGTAGGTAGAACTTGTCTAAGGTATTTTTTAATATCATTCTACCTGACATGAGCCTACTGCCTTATTGCCTGGATTCTAGCAGGTGAGTCAGGATCCTGTTGCATGAGTATGAGTGAGAAGAACAATGCTGGAACAACGTTGTGAGAACAGGCCTGACCCTGGAGGCTTTCCCTAATCTGAAGGCCCTTGATTTTTCTAAGTCTACCTTCTGTGACACCTGCTCTACTAAGCCAATTTTCTCACTGCCATTCACCTAAATTATTCCTAGTCTTTGTTCCATTTTTCTCCAAGGAGCTCCATCCCTCATGAATGACATCTCCTTTCATGTAAATCATGACGATTTTATAGACATGAGCTCATGCTCCATCTCCCTGCTCCTCAGAACATTACCATATCCAGCTTTCTGTGCATTGAACATATACTAGTTTTTTCTCTCTCTGTCTCTCTGTCTGTCTCTGTTTCTCTGTCTGTCTCTGTCTGTCTGTCTCTGTCTATCTGTCTCTCTCCCCCCCCCTTTGGTGGATGTATAAGGTACATAGGGAAAGAAATATGTCGTACTTTGGATTCCACTGTAAGACCAATCTCAGGCTGGGATTAAAGGCAAAACACCTCTGCCCATATGGAATTGAATTCAATGAAAAGCATTCATAAGCTATGAGTAATGATTTGGAGGAATACAATGTTCAAACTTCCTTTTATGAGAAAAAATGATATACATCAATACATATTAGAGAAGAATGTTTTATAATAAATTTTTAAAAATCCAAACCATCTGCAGCTAGCTTCCTTAAATTTGTGAACTATTAGTGCTGAGTAGCTAACTAAGTCTCATCTGACTTCTGTGCCTGCCTGGCCAGTCCAAAGTGCAGCAGTAGCAGCTCTAAACCTGGGTTCCCATTAGAGCATTTTATGAAACAGGAGAAAGTGTCAATTTTATCCCAGCATGGCCTGGGGTAAATCTCTGATAGTGGAGCAGGGAAGAGCTTGAGAAGTAGGCATTATGAGAACACACAAAGCTAAAAACGCATCCCTTATCTCTAGATATCTGATATCTTCAGATTTTGAAGTAATAAGATGTTAGTGTTGGGACCTGACTCTAAATAAGAAATTCATTTATACTGTATATATCATTCACACATATAGCCTGGAGGTAATTCTGTACAATAGGTTGTATGAGGTTAGATGTGCAATTTTCTACTCGTAGCATCCTGCTGGAGTTCAAAACATTTCACATATTGGAGCATTTTAGATTTCAGATTTTTCAGATTAGGCAGAGTAAACCTTGTTATACTCACAAACCTTCAATAAAGCAATCGTATTCTTGCTATGCTTCAATCAGAATTGTTTTTTTTTTCATAGAATCTGATAAAGAGGCAAAATTTTGTTAGATGAAAACCAGTTCAGCCTGTATAGTTATAAGAGATATAGTTCTAGTCTTTTATAGTACTAGCTAGCATACTTAGAACATGTCAAGTAAAAGACAAAATTCTCAGCCAGGTGCTAGTTTCTCACACCTGAAATCCTGATAACTAGGGAGGTTAAAGTCAGAATGACAGTTGTTTCAGGTCATCTTAGAGAGAAAATTTGCATTACATCTCAATGGAACACATTAGTTACAATGGGGCATCTCAGCAGGTATGAGAAGACTAGTACAGGCAGGTTACTGTCTAGGAGCAAGCTTGTCTAGAAAGTGAAACTGTAACACACATGCATGCACACACATGCGTACACACACACACACACAAAGACTGAGACAAAGACAAAGACAAAAAGCAGAAAAGGAAGAAAAAAAGGCTGGTGGTAGGGTTAGCAGTAGAGCACACTGCCTAGAAATTGCAAAGGTCCTGAGTTCAAACCTTAGTACTTCCAGAAGAAGGATGAGCAGATAGAGTAAGGGAAGGAAGGAAGGAAGGAAGGAAGGAAGGAAGGAAGGAAGGAAGGAAGGAAGGAAGGAAGGAAGGAAGGAAGGACTTAATTTTATTAGCAACTCATCTATACAGACATTCTATGAAACATGAAAGAACATTACAAATAACTCTGGGGCTTAGAGAATGGGGGGGGTGACGCACTAAAAAATTTCAGAAAAAGTAATGACAGCTATGGATTCTGATGGAGATGTATCTGATTACCTAATTAGAACTTTAATCTCAGTTTTAGAAGCATCTCTAGTGCAGGCAACACATTACTGGAGACAGGTCTAAGTCCTGATTTCAGAGTACCTCTAATTTTTCAGGAAAGGCTCCAATGTTAACACACTCTGCTTTCTTCCTAGTGAGCAGCTTGTTGAAGCATCCTCTCTATTGTATCTCAGTTGTGTTAGGAACACCCATGGCTACTCAGTGCTCTCCCAGTAGGTAGAAACTCTCCAGATTTAAACATAATACCCTTAAATAATGCTAAGGAAACAGAAAGGCATTGGACTTCAAATATCTGCTTTCTGAATGGACTTGAATTCTAGTTTCTTCATACAAAAAAAAGTAATTGTCTTCAAATTAGCTCACCTATCTATGCCTTTGCCTACAGTAGTCCCCAACCCATAGGGATAATCTCATTGTCAGAAGAGTTGAAAAGTGCAATTGTGCTTTATATAATTCTTGGAATATCCCAAGAAGTCTAAAAGTTTCCTGACTACACTATTATTTTTCCCTATACATCTTCCTTTCTTTAAACAGGTAGACAGTTTGCTGATTGTTTAACCTGCCTTCTGCTTGCCCATTTGTCTAAGGTTAGATGTGAGTATAAGCATGTTATCTGGAAGTGATCCTAGGAAGCACCCATCAGAAGAATGGAAAAGAGAAGCAGGAGAAGGAAGAAAGCCAATGTATGTATGGCAAGTTAATGAGCATCCAGCACTCTTGGCACCTCAACCCTCATCTGGCTGGATGTCTCCAGAAGAGGATGGAGAACACACCTTGGAGTCATCCTAAAGATTGAGAAAGTCTGCATTTGTTACTAATTGAGCTCACACTCAATCAGACTTTTATGTGTAAGGACACATTTACTGGCTGAATAGCTCCTCCCCCTTCTCCCCCCAACCCTGAACTGGACTTAGAGTGTCAAATATCTATTACTCACATGGTCCTTTATTTTTATAATGTTACCAACTGCCTGTAATGTAATCAACTGCCTGGCGTCTACAAGGTGTCTGAACAAGTCCCATTGGCCAAATAGACCTCTCAGGCAGAGGCAGATGGGCAGAAGAAGCTACCAGAATGCACTAGAATAGTGGGTGCACAAGGATCTTGTAGGAGCAACTTTAACATTTCTGCACCATCCCCGTGTCTTTCTCTTTCCCATTAATTACTTTGTTTGAAGAAGTCTACTCAAACATTCTCTTTGTCTAAGAGGTCTTTCCTAATTGCCCTATAATGTGATATTTTTAAGGTTGGCAATGTCATGGTTCTTTTTTTGCATTACACATCATAGCCTATCTTGGATTGTGTTCATTTGTACTTTAGTGTTGACTACTGACTTTTAGGTCAGGAGTCTCCATTTACTTGCTTTTATTCTGCAGAACTTATATAGAACCTTGTTCGTGGTAAGTGTTCAATAAATATTTATTGGATTAGACTGTGTTCCATGTAGAAAATGATTAGGCACAAAAAATGTACTTATTTTTTTCCACTGTGCTATTTTATGCCTGAGCCTCTTGGGAAATGTTTGCTAGAACATCTTTGCCTTCTTTAATGAGTTTTGGTCTTACATCACATTTAAATGCCTTGGAGTTCCAAAAGACAAATATATCCTCATGTAATTTAAATGACAGTCACTAGGCTATTTCTTCCTGATGAATATACAGAAAGCTGGTGGTCACAGCAGGTAACTGATGAGGCTAATCTGTCAATGTCCTGATAATTCTCTGCCTGATTGCTCCCAGCCTCAAAGGCTGCATGATCACAGAAACATTCAGCTATTTTATCAGGAACAGAATAGATTATCGATTGTCCTCAAGTGAACTTGGAGTTTGTAGAAGATGAGGTTAGCATGCTATCAAGAATTAAGAAATCAATACTGAGACTACAAAATGTGGTAAAAGACAGATACAGGAAGATTTGATGAAATGCAAGCCTAGAAAGCTTGATGCAGTGAGAATTGATGTGATTAGTTGTCATATTCTGTTAATTAGGACGCTGACTAAAAGCACTCAGAAAGGTTTGAGGATCATAATGGATGACTCAGTGTTTGATTGGTTTGGCTTCCCTGCTTCTTTATAGGTTTTTAAATTGTCTGAATTAATTATTTTGATAATGTCACCAAAAATATTCCCCAAACAAGATAACATGTTTCTACTGGGTATGAAAGAATTAAGCAGATGTCAATACCTTAATAGTCTTTTCTGAAGACTCTTTTTTAAAAATTATCTTTAAGTAGTTGTACAAAGGAGTGGCCATTAACAAAGTAGTTTATGAATACAATTTATCTTGAAATCACTCATTTCAATATTCTCACCCATCCCTCCCCTATATATCCTCTCTCTTCCTCTTCTTAGTTTTATAGGAAATGCATTTGATTCTTTGTTGTTATTATTTTGTTAGCTCATAGGGCTTGAACTCAGGGCATGGGCACTGTCCCTGAGCTTTTTGCTCAAGACTTTCACTTTCAGCCACAGTGCCACTTCTGGTTTTCTCGTGATTAATTGGAGATAAGAGTCTCGGGGACTTTCCTGCCATAGCTGGCTTTGAACCAAGATCTTCAGATTTCAGCTTGCTGAGTAGCTAGGATTATAGGCATAAACCAATATATTGACTAACTTGGATTCTTGACTGTATTCTCCTCTCAGTTCATTCTTTTATCCCTTTCCCTAGCCCCATCCAACCCCTTTCAAGTACCCCCTTCCAGGTGTTTATTTTGTTGAACTCTTACTTTGCCTTTCAAAAGAGTTACACTATTGAGTTCTACCTTGACTCTACCATATTCTAGTTAATACTTGTGTATATACTTGCATACCACCCAAAGTATTTACTTCCAAGTTTATAAATAAAATCTAGCTTCCACATTTAAGGAAAAACATGCATGTTTTGTCTCTCTGGCCTGACTTACTTCACTTAATGTAATATTTTCCAAGTTTTTAATTTCATTGCAAATGGTAAAATATAATTCTTTCTATTTCCGTTGTGTATATACACCACGTTTTCTTGATCCATTAGTTCACTGAGGGGCATCTGGGCTGATTCCATACCTTGGTTGTGATGAATAGAGCTGTGACGGTTGTGCTGGTGGCTTTACTCAATGTGCTGGTGGTTTTACTATTTATACTGGTTTGTAATGCTTTAGTTAAATGCCCAGGTGTAGAATTGCTTAAACCCTCAAAAATACCTTAATATACATAACAGAGACTTTTGAGAAAGAAAAACTTAACACATATATTGCAACTACATATATATATATATATATATATATATGTATGTATATACATAGTAGCTTTAAATAATTAACATTACACTAGAAGCTAATTCTACTTGGCAAGTTTACTGTTCACAGGTCTTGCAGATCCCCTCAGGTCTTCATATTGCTTACTATTTTAAAAGTTGCTATTCTTCCTTATACATTTTGTTAACTGGCTTATGAAATCTAGAGTATGAGCTAAAGGTGCTGAGGAATATTCATGTTTTGATGATAATGTTGTCTTGATCCAACAGTGGGATTCATCAAATGTTGTAGGAATTGAAAACTATGTCCTCTCCTTTTGAAGTTGATTTGCGGATTCTTTGCAGATCCCAACTTCTGAACATCTTCAGAAAGAAAGCTGCCTGCTATAACAAACATATCCCTACACTTGTTTCCGATTCAACAATCAACAATACCATCAGTTTCTCTCTGCCAAAATGCATTCATTCTAGATGCTTACATTAGGTAAGATCTTTTAGCAAGGTCAAGGAAAATTCATACCTTGTCTACCACTTCTAAATCTGTGAATTGAGTTATTTTCAAATCATAACTCTTTCTACCACAACCAGACTGTGACTATGCATACTTCTCATACAAAAAGCAGACCCCAGTGCACTGTGTTTCTATGGAAATGCATTAAATTCTTCTTAAATGGATCCTTTTTGACCAAGAGCATGCAATTGCCCATGACTTACTCATAAAACCTTGGTTCAGCCAAACTTGAGTCTGGTTTCTCACACCTCTATGGGCTTTAACTTCTAGCATCCCTCAAACACTAAAACATTAGAATGAGACATATACCTGTCCCATTGCCTAACAGCTCATTCCGAGAACCAGCTAGTTACAAAGACTTTTCCTGCTGCCTGCGTATTCCACCACTTGCTGTCCTTTCCATAGCATCACACTCAGTCCTGTTACCCTCTTAGTTTATTTAACTCAAAGATCTTTCCTGATCCTGAAGGCTGGATCCTCTTCCCATTGTAAGATCTGCCAGATCATCTTCTGATATCATTTGGATATAGTGTCACTTAGCATTTGTACATCTCTCTCTTAACTGGTGTACTCAGACTTCTTCCCTTGTAGTAGAGGGAGAGGCTTCACAGACCTCCATGATACCAGTTTGTAGAAATAAGGCCTGTACAGCTTGCAGGATAAACTAAAATCAACATGATAATTAAACAGTGACAAGACACTATAAGAGATTGAGGAAATGAGGAAGGCAGTGAGTCTCCAGTGTCACAATCTTACAGGAAACATAAAGATGATAGATCAATCTGAGAGCCATCTTCAAAACCTTCAATTCTAGAAAACTAATAAAACTAATGAAGAAACAAATGAAAGATAAGGACTATTTTAGCAAAATCTCTTTATTTACACACACCTGGGTGTTTATTTCTTATCATTAGTAAAGAGGCATTCTTTTTTATGTGGGATTGGAAAAGCTTCTTAAGTGAAAAACTTTATCCAATTTTGAGACAGATAAGGAATGGTCACAGAATTCTTCTTGCATCTGTTGATTCTCAATTTCTTTCAGTTCAAAATAATTCTTAGGCCAAAGTGACATTTTTTTTTCACATGCTATATTCTGCTGCCCTTCACTTTCAGGATACAATCTATTTAGAGTCTACTCTAGAAGATATCCATGTATTGTGAACATCACTGTTTTTCCAGGAAGAACTTAATAATTATTTGGGGCTTAGAATACTGGGACTAAATTATGACTTTACAACCATGAGTTTTACCATTGAATGGCAGTACACAAGAACAAGAAATGAAATATAATAAATATTTTTTAAAGAAAGAGAAGTACATTGTTAGGTAATGCTATTTTTGAAAATTATTAGGTATATGACTTTTTCCCATATTGAACTGTACAGCAGATTTTTTAAGAAAACATTTTGAAACCAAGCATTAGGAGACTCCTTGGATATTGCCTTTCTCAAGACTAAAATTTTCCACCTAGTTAGGCAGAGGGCAGGTCACAGAACAGCAGTGAAAGGAGTCTGTACTTTATTCTAAGTGAGATGGAAAGCCCTGGAAGGTTTCCAGCAGGGGAGTCTCCTATCTGATTTACACTTTTTAAAGGCTCCCTCTTGTCTGTTAGATGGAGACAGGATGATAGAAAACCAAACTGGCAGTTAGGAGTCTAGTCTAGATAAAGGATGGCAAATAGTCCAACACAGCTGCTGCCCCTGGAGAGCTGAGAAGGAATTCCTAGGGATCCACAGCTGAGCACATTGCAAAGACATGAGGTACATCTTTTACTAAGATAGGCTCGGTGGCTTTTCAGTTAGGCTACTTACTTATCTTTTCCTGTGTTTGCCTTCACAAGACACACCCTTACCATTTTCTCCATACCCTGGCTCTCACCCATCGCCTCAGTTGGAGTTATCTTGATTTATCCATTTTCTTCAGCAATCCCAACCTCCACAGTTCATAAGGTGTAAAAAAAAAAGTCATAATAAATTGATAAAATGAAACCTTTGGGAATAAAGTCTGTGAACCTGTTGCACATAAACTGCCAGATGTCTTTTAACAGGATAATTTAAGCTTATAACCCTTCAGCTTAGTAGTTACTGAGCAATTTAGTACCAGCTCCCCACTCCCTGCCCAGGCTTTCAAATCCCAGGACCATAACTTATGATCTGTGATCTTGGAGAAAATTACTGGAATCCTTTGTGCCTCAATTTCCTCATATATAAAACAAGAACATTAATAGTGTTTGCTCCACATGATTTTTATAAAGATTAAATGCATCCGCATTTACAAAGTGCTTTGTATACTCTACCTAACACCTAATAAATGGGTGTTTGGTATTGCCCTCATCACCTATTTTTAAGAGCTGGGAGAGAAATAGATAAATAATGCCTATAAAGCAGTTGGCATGCAGGCTCACGTATATATAGTAAGTACCCAATTACTTCTCAACTATTACTATTTTGCTCAAATATGACACAAATCTCAGCAATGACCCATTGTTTATTTTTTGCCTGTCTTGATGCTTCTAATTTCTTTTTCAGTCATTATGAGGTCACCTATGTCTGTGCTTGTGTCTGAGATGAGTATACTTAACCTCAGGGCTAAGACAGAAGATATTGGAAAAGAAGCAGAAACTGGCTCATTTCCAGTTTTCCTGATTCTATTAAATGTTTTCTTAAGATACTTTTATTTTAAAGTATCTTTTGTCAAAACTAGGCACCCAGTGTTGAGACTCCAGCTGAAATAAATAAGTCAACTAGTATATTAATTTTGGCTCTCTGACAGTGAAATAAAAGCAATTTAGGAAAATATACCTTTGATTATTAAATTACAACTTGAGTACATTTTTTACTTCAGTAATTTTTGCAATTAGGTTTTATATTTGATATAACCATATGGAAACATGTCTATGCTGTGATTAAAAAAACAGCTGAAATATTAATGAAGTTTACAGAAGATTTTTGGAAGAGGGAGGAATTAGAAGGGCTATCACTCAACAATGAGAAAGAAGTAGCACAAAGGAACTAGTAAAAAGGGGATGAAACTTCTGGGTACTTGTGGTTCATGCCTGTAATTCTGACTACTCAGCAAGCTGGGATCTGGGGGTCTTGGTTTGAAGACATCTCAGGCAGGAAAGTCCATAAGACTCTTACCTCCAATCAACCACAAAAAAAAAAAAACCTGAAGTGGAAGTGTGTTTGTGGCTCAAATGATAGAACACCAGGCTTGATTAAAAAGCCTAGAGATGATGCCTAGGCCTTGAGTTCAAGCCCTAGTACTGGCACAAGAGAAGGAAAGAGGTGTAGAAACTGAACAAGAGAAGACATACTGAAGAACCAAGAGCAAGAATATTACTGTTACTATTAGTGGTCCATCCTACTCTGATGGCTAAGTACATATCACAACTTCCTCTCTATAATCTCATTTGCTTTGTTAGTGACATTTATGACTTCTGTAACTTCTGCATGACTCTTGAGGAACCTTTCCAGATCTTTGAGTTTTTTGGCAGATATTTAAAGTATTTGACAGCAAGGTTTATGTTACATAGCAGCAAACAAATGCTTAGCCATGAAACAAGAGCAGACATTTTGAGGTGGCCAGCAGCACAAATCAGTTCTGAGTGGGATTTGTTTGCCTTCTTTTATTCTGACAATTTGCTAGAATAAAACTGACAAGATTGAAATGCCTACCATACCTTTTCTGAAGTTGTATTTAAATTACCGAGCACTTTCTCCTGCTTACAAGCTCATATGTATGATGTTCCAGCTTAGATATTACTGTGATGTGTAATCTACCCAGGTGCAGTAGATTCATTTTTTCTAAATTGTCTACTGCCAGCTGGGTAAAAATCATGAGGACATCAAGAGGAAGGTTTGGGAACTATCTTATGTAGTTTTTCTCTATTACTATATAGGGTGATTTTGTTAAAAAAATATTGTACTCACTCCAGGAATTCTATATAAATATAAGTAAATATATATAGTTGGGCACGGTAGCTCACGACTATAATCCTAGCTATTCAGGAGGCTGAGATCTGAGGATTGCGGTTCAAAGCCAGCCCAGGAAGGATAGGCCGTGAGTCTCTTATCTCCAATAAACTATTCAGAAAAACAGAACTGGCACTGTAGCTCAAGTAGTAAAGTGCTGGCTTGAGCTGAAGAGTTGAGTGACAGTGCCCAGGCCCAGACTTCAAACCCCACAACTGACAAAAATAAACACACACACACACACACACACACACACCATCATCATCGTCATCATCATTATCATCATCATCATCATCTGACTACTTGGAGAATTAGCATTTATTGACCTATAAAAAATGTACTAGATATATCACAGCATTATTTTATCCATTCTTTTCTACACTACCCTAAGGTAGATGTCATTATCTTTACAGGTAGAAACATTGAGGTTCAGAGAAGTAAAATAAACAGTCTAATAGTCTAAATAGCCCAAGGGCATATTGCATCTTGGTGAGTTTATAAAATTATTCATTGCAGGTTTGAATTTCAAATAAGACTGTCTTTGGCACCCTTTTTTCTATGTGAATAAGATCACTACATTACTCGTGATCCAACAAAGTCTGCAGAGACTTAGAGCATGTTTTTAGGTAGTATTACTCAGGCTGGTGGAATGCATCACAGAAAAAAAAATTTACATCACAGATGTGCCTGTGTGCCATTTACTATGGTTATTTAAGGGTTTGTAATAGAATCCTATTCAATAGGATTTAAGATTCATAGCAAAACAAATCTAATTTTGGCTGGACTTCAGAGATGCCTGTCTGTCCTGGATGGAGTTCTTCCCCAGTACCAGGATGAAGAAAAATCTGCCCTGTCTGCTCAAAGCAGAGATTACTCTTGACCCAATGTCTTTCTGTGTCCTCCCACAGCTAACCATCTCAAGAGGTAAAAGAGTATACATGACCTTTCCCTTTCTCTTTCTCATGTTCCCACCCAATTTCCGTGAAGTTGCCTTTCCTTCTTAATAGATACTTTTAAGAAAGAAACATTAGAGAAGTTGAGAAATCCTTAAAGATATTTTTTGTTAATACAAGAGAAAACTGGCATTATTGTAAATCTCTCTCTCCACTTCTGACACTTAAGACTAGGAATACTGAATGCCCTCATCATGTCTAGTCATTATTAAAAAGTGTGATTTATAGAGGTCAAATGCAAATTACCTTCCCAGCCCCTGCTCTACTGTGGTCTGATAGACACTGCACTGCATTCTCCCCTCCTTCCTTGCTGCACACTCGTATCTCAAACGACCCACCCCACCCATGCACTCTGGACCAATACACCAATAGCCATACCAATAGCTCATTCCAGTTGGTGCCTTATGAAAGTAAAGAGGGAATGGATTAACATATCTACAAAATACAGTCTACTGCTTGTATTCTGACTCCTTCTGGTCCTGGTTCTCCTAGTTCCTTGGCTCTGTTTTTCATTTGACCTGCTGAACACTCTTTATTGGCAGCTACTCAGAAGGTCACTGCTTAAAAATTCCAGCCTTTGGAGTTGACTTTTGCTGCCAGAAACAGAAGTTGTTGACGTCTGCTCCATATTGCTGAGTTATCCATAAGGATTCTTATTTTTTCCAATATGGAAAACATTTGTTCTGCCAAACATGCCCATCTCCAGCATGGGAGTTGACAGGATTCTGTTTGCTTCTAGCACAAAGCAGATTGACCTCTATAAATCACACTTTTTAATAATGACTTTACCCAGAGAAATTTGGCGTTACCCCAAAAGTTTCTCTCCAGGTCCACATAAACTGAGGAAGATGAAGACTTTGGCCACCACACCTGGGTGGATGTGATGTTCCTTATTAAGTTATATAAAAATGTCTGGAAAACAAAGTCTGGCTAGAGGAAGAAAAGGAATTCGACTTGGCCTTGTTAAGCTTGAGATGCTTGTCAAGACAGCAGTTGGGTATATGGAGTTAAAATTCCAGGGAGCAGCTAGGATTGGAGATACACATGTGGGAGAGAGAAATAGTCCTAAATCTGAGGACTAATAAAGACCTAAAAAGGTAAGAATATAAACAACTTCTACCAAGTTCTGCATTGTATAAATACTACAAATAGATTTTTCTTGGTATGATACTGAAACAAGTAGTGGAAGTGTTCATGTTACCAACCCCATTGTTTTGTTTCCAAACAGAAATGAGAGAGAGAGAGAGAGAGAGAGAGAGAGAGAGAGAGATCTGTGAGTGAAAAGTTAATGAATGCCTTTTTATTTTTCTTTGTCTTTCTCCATGAATATGTTGAGACTTGTAACAAATTTATTATTTTAACACAATAAGTATTTAAAATAGCAGCAGCCTTTACACAAGCATTTCAAACTGTCATGAGTCCACATACATTCCATCACACTACAACATGAATACATAGAGTAAGTATAAGCATTTCTCCTGTAACCAAGTATTATGTCTCAAACCAAGTTATTTTTATAAGCCAAAAAGAGTGGTGCCTTGGAACAAGTGATATGATCAAGACCCTAGTATGGTATTTTGGATATAATAGAAGCTTATTTGTTGAATAAACAAAAGTTGCAGCTAAAAGACACCTTCTAAAAGCCTATTAATTATCTTGAGAAGTAGTTTACAAGCATGTTCTCTGTGTTTCTGTATGTTTTCCAACTCTCCCAGTACAGGAGGGTAGCAAAAATGCAATTGGGGAAATAATTCTTGGCCACAACTCACATTCCAAAGGAAAGAATAACAACAACAAAATACCCAAGCAAAACCATCAAACCACATCCTGGTAAAAACCCTTCATGTACTGTTAGGGCATCATCTGGTCCCCATCATTACCAGCTGTGACTTGCACCCGGGAAAGGCCAGACTTAGCAATAGGAACTAAAATCAAAGGCCCATGACAAGGCTTTGAAGTTGAATGTGTTTAGCAGCATTTTTAATGAAGGTGGTGACTGGAGAATTAAAAGAAGGGACACACAGGGCCTGTGAAAGATAAAGTTACTAGGTCTTACTTATAAAAAAGTGATCAATCTTTTCAGACCAAATAGGATGGCAACTTTTAGGTCAATCACAATGATCTTACCCTTTTTCTATTCAGTCTGTGGCAACTGAAAACCCACCTCTGAGAACTCTGTGTGAGTGCCTGTAGAAAGGAACAAAAAGTTGAAGCACTTTTACATAAAGTAAGAGGGAAATTACTAAAAGCTTTGAAAATGATATAAGCAAATTTGATCCTAATATCAAGTTATCACAGCCACAGAGCATACTTTCTTACAGCACAAAACAATAATTCCTAGGCATCCAAATGTGAGATCACCTGAGCTAAGATGCGTGATTACATAAGTTCATCAAGATAAACTTCTTACTAGAGAACTTCTCGTGCTTATTGTAAATCTCCCAATGGGATATTTAAAAAGCAGCATTTTCCTAATTCTTTGTTCCTGAAATTCTTTTACCTAGAGCATCTCAGTAGAGCTGTGTTCCAAAAGAATGCACTTGCTGCATCTTTCCAGTAGAGAGTGTGACTATGTGTGATTAATCTCGACAGAGCTTTGTGGAAAGTAGAGCAGAATTTTGAAAAAAGTAAACAACGTGATGGACACTTCAAAGGAAGATAGGTTAGTATGATGGACCAACCACAGAATGGCTTGGAGGTTGAACTATTTTCCAAGGGTGAGAACAACTAATGTTTATGAAAGAATCACAGAATCCACACACGGCTTGGTTGAGTAAGATTTCTTTAAGAATAGTCCAGACAAATCCAGAAAATGAAAAAGTCAATCAGCTCTTTGAATTATAATTATTAAGAGGTCAGTGAGGAGATAGAGGGCAAATTGTGAAGAATACTAATTTTATAGATAACACACCACAGAAAAGAATTCTTACATTGGTAGTTTAAAATGATTGCTCCAAATACTTCAAGTTGCCACGAATTTTTAATGGCCTGAATATCTCAGAGCTAGACTATTTCTAATTCATTTTTATTAATTTGTCTCTGTAAGCTTTACTTGTCCCCTGGAAGTCTATATGCTTTAGAAGATAAATTAGCAGTACCATTTTATGCATTTGTTCCTTCTGGAATCCAAAATTATCACCCATAAGGCAGGAATACTGCCAATTATAATCCTTCCTCACAAGACTTCATCAAAATGCTGATTCATACTGACTAAACAAGCTGCATATTAATTACTTATTTCAGTGTCAGTGTGCTCATTATATCTGGCTCTTTCCAAAGTAGGGAAAGATGAGGAGATTCTGATGCTTCCAGGGCATTTCATTAACATGCACAATGGAGGGAAATAAAAAGCTGTTTTTGTCCTTTAAATGAATTATGTAGAACAAACTGGCGAGGACTATAATGGAAGTGAAGGCTCGGTCATGTGAAGTAAAATATGTATATTTTTAGTCTCCTTCCTAAAATATTGGTAGCTCAAATTGACACATTATTATTTCTCCTTAATCAGTCCTTTTGTGGCCTCTACTACCTCATTCTATACCCTACCTAGTGAGGCCTCGGTTGGTAATATCTGGGATAAATAATGGAACCTGACTTAGACGTTCTTCTTGGGCTTTTGCTGGGCCAGTTGCTTGATCACAGTAGACCTTTGGAACCCGAACTCAAGCCATATTTTCCTCTGGTGTTTAAGCATATCTGATAATGTTTTGCTAATGCCCAGAAGATTTTTAGAGAGAGGCTGAAAAGTCTCTTCATAGGGAACTTGCTCTAAGGAAAGAAGTGGAGATTATTAACTGGTCTAGTTATATAGACTTAATTATGAGACTAGATGAGAGATCCTAGAGATATCATGATAAACACATCTCAAAACAGAGTAGTGCTCCAGCATCCCAGATACATGAATAAGCCCAAAAGAAGATAAGCTTCTTTAATTATTAAAAATAATGATTTTAATAGATTGTGTAATGCATCTGGTGTGAGCCTACCTTGTCAGAACATATAATCTATCATATCTATCTCTTGTCCCTACTCATTTCTTGGACATAACCCCTAGGCTCAAGTTTTAATAGATAGCAAATCAGTTCAGCTGTCAGCTGTGTTGAGATGAGGAACAGAAGAGCACTAGAGCACTAGATGACCAGTAAAGAAAGAAAAAGAAGGCAGACTCCAATGACTGAAAATGATATAGAGTTATATTAGAGAGGCACAGTGCCCAGAAAAGTAATGGGAAAACAGGTCTGTGCAGTGGTGATACTGGGTGCCTTCAGGTTCAATCTGCTCATGAACTCATTCAACACACTCATTGGAGAGGTCCCAAAATAATGCCAGGTGAGGTGGCATAGACCACAAATCCTTTACTAACAGATGAGGAAAACCAACAAAATGGAGAACTTGAAGTATTACGGTAAATGTAGTTTGGACTTTGTCAGAAACCATGCAGACATCCAGGTACAGTGAACAAAGAAAAGGGACCAGCAAAGGGACCAGCAAGACCTCTTCTCACAGGAGAGAAGTGAGAAGTGCCAGCTATTGTCTGAGGTGACTCATATAATCTAGGAGGCTTATGAAGAGTATAAGGGGTAGGAGGCAGAGACCCTGGTGTAGACATGATGTCCAGGGGCTTCATCATGGTGGACTAGGATTTATGGCTGCTGCCCAAATAGTAGATAAGGGGCCCTGTAGCTGCCCAGAACTGAAGGTCACTCTAAGGGGCTCTTGCTGCATTATATGGTGGAAGCTGCCCCAGAGGAGTGCCATCCCAAGGCCAAGGGGGATTGAGGCAATTATTTACAGCCTTAACTAAATTGGCCTAGTGTTGCCTAGGAAGGGAGCATGCTAAGCTGTGGGAGAGGGAAGGAACATGCTAAGCTATGGGAAGGGAGCTCATTAGGCTAAAATGTAGCCTCATTTGCTGTTTTAGCGAATAAGACCAAAGAAAGAGACAGACACACAGACAGACAGACAGAGTCAGAGAGACAGAGACCAGAGAGACAGAGAAACAGAGAGTCAGAGAGAGAGAACATGTGTGCTAGTACTAGTGTTTGAACTCAGGGCCTGGGCACTGTCCTTTAGCTTTTTTACTCAAGGTTGGTGCTCTACCATTTGAGCCACAGCTCCACTTCATTACAGCTTTTTGCTGGTTAATTGGAGAAGAGTCTCACTGGCTTTCCTAACCAGGCTGGCTTCAAATTATGTTCCTCAGGTCTCAGCCTCCTGAGTGGCTAGGATTACAGGTGTGAGTCACTGGTGCCAAACATTATTATCATCACTTTACAGCAAATAGCTGATTTTTAGGGAGATGAAACAATTTTCCCCAGATCCAAATCCAATGACTTCTAAACATTAAAATTATCGTTTCAGTCAATATTATATGAAGATTCATGCGTCACCACCAAATATGAACAAGATAAGTAGCTGGAGTATATAAAGAGGACGTTAAAATTCTGTTTTGTGTTTATTCATGAGCTGTGATTCTCATAGGATCATTTTAGTCCAAATCAAGGATTACCATACCATGCCAACTTCACCAGGTATCCTGAAGGAATAGGGATTGACAATCAGATGCTGATGACCCCTTCATTTGTTAGCTTTGATCATGATGTGCTGCAGTTTATAAGGAATAGTTAAAACTCATTCCTATTACATGCTTTTGACCAATATACCTCAGAAGACAAACAAATGACTTTAAAATATTCAAAGAGTAAGAGCCTGGTGAGAATGCTAATAATGTACACAAATGAAAAGTAAAGGCATGACCTCTCACACACACAAACACAGGAGCAGCAATGATACAACAGGGACACAGTATGCTTTGACTCAAAATCAGTCAAAAGAAAGAAATTCAATACTTTCTTAGAAGTAAGCCAGACACAGAGAAACACAGATTGCATGATTTTCCTCATTTGTGGTAGCTAGAATGTGTCTATAAATTGTTGGGAGCCAAAAGTTGAGTCTCTCAACATAATAGGCTTGACTATCTCACTGGAACATCTTGAGGCTGAGTTTACAGAATCCGACCCTCATCCTGCCCTAAGTAAACATCCTGCAACTGCTAAGGACCACCCTTTCCCCCTGCCCTAAGCAAACATCCTGCACTGCTATGGCCAATGAAAAAGCTTCCTTAATGGCCAATGAAAAAGCTTCCTTATTCCAAGCATATAAATACCCCTGTGTGAAAAATAAAAATTTGCAGCTTGATCAGAACGCTTGTCTTGTTGTCATTCTTTGTGTCTCTTGTCCCTTCATTCCTTCTTGCTTAGGTTCATTGCCCTCGCTGACATCCTGCGGGTAGGACAATAAATCTTTATGTAAACACACTGGTATGCAAGCAGTTTCCAAAGAATTGACTAAATTAAAATAGATACTACGAAGACTTCAAATAGTATAATTTTTAGAAGACTAAGTCAAAGACCAATGAAATAAGTACCAGGAAATGGGTACTTGCAAGAGGGGAGGTCAGGGCCAAGGTGGGTAAAATGAAAGGAGGAAAAGAGGAGAATGCAGAATTCATTGACTATACCACAGAATTGAGAAAAAGAAAGAAAGGAATTGGTCTAAAGGGGATGAAAATGTTAAAGTGGTGACACAGATCAAAGTGCATTGTATATATAAACTGCCTTGTTAAATGTCAAAAAAATTCAAAATATAAACTAAGAATTAAGAAAAGTGAGGGAAGGGGTGGCCTGTGAGGGGTGGGTAGGAATATTGAAAGGATTAATATTGATGAAGACACACTGTTTTCATAAACTGTTTTCATGAACGGCAACTCCTTTATACAACTACTTAAAGGCAATAAAAACCTTCAAATAAATAAAAAAATCAGTTTAATAAAAGGAATTCAACACTAATGAAATTGATTTCTTAAGGATTCCTAATGACAATGCCCTGTTTCTAGATTCCCCTAAAAAAAAGTTATTGTGAGCTTAATTCAAGGATCAAGCAGGTGTCCAACCCTTGGACCAAAGAATGATTTCCTTTTACTAAGCAAAGACGACCGAATGAAGGAGGAGATTGCCACTTGCCAATTCTGTCTTATGAACTGAATTGGTGGCCTTGAGATAAACATAATATCAGCCTAGCATGGAATAATTTTATCTCGTCCACTCTTGTCTTACACCTTTATCTCCTTGAAATTTTGAAATTATTTGCCAGTGCTACTTTCTTTCCCAAATTAGTTTATTTCACTTACTTTACTGTATTACTATGGTTTAAACTCAGGCCCTGGAGTTTTTCAGGCTTGGACTTTACCACTTGAGATACTTGTTGAGTCTAGTCCTATAAGTACTAATTATTAAATTATTTTAAGATTAAAGTAATAAAAGGCATGGAATCATCTATTGTCAATAATTCATAAGTTGGAATCAGAACTATCTGGATGTGAATTCTGTTGTGTCTTTCAATGTTGTTCATTGACATCACCCACAGTCTTCAACTCTGAATCTCAATATCATTTTCTGTGACATGGAATTAGTATTACAAAATCACAAGCTGTTGTCCCTAAGTAGTAAGATAATCTGCATCTGAAAATGGACTGTTTTTTTTAAACAATAAACCCTTTTTTGTTAGTCATGGTCCTTGAACTCAGAGCCTGGGCTCTGACCCTGAGCTCTTTTGCTCAAGGCTAGTGCTCTATCACTTTGAGCCACAGCACTACTTCTGATTTTCTGGTTGTTATTTGGTGATGAGTCTCATGGAGCTGAAGCTGGCTTTTAACTGTGGTTTTCAGATCTCAACCTCCTAAATAGCTAGGATTATAGTCATGACCCATCAGCACCTGGCAAACTTTTTTTAACTGCTTTAAAAGTGCACATGGTTACCATGAGTTTAATTAATTAATTAGTCCACATTAGTTTATGATTGATTCAAAAATCCTGTCATGATCACTGTTGATGACCTGTTACTCTTCATATCCCTAAGTCCAGGTGGACAGTAATACCATCTGTTGTGATGAAATCTCAAGAAAATATATGACCTCCGAAATTTCCTTAATTAGGCTCAAAAGCTGAATTATTTTCCAATAGTCTGTACTGAATAACTTTTTTCCTAATCCCCTTTATATATAAATAAAAAGAAGGGAGGTGATAAATGATGTAAGGTGAAGAATATAACAGAAAATTTTGTAGCTGCCACAAACACCCAAGGAAAGAAGAGGTTTGTAATGAGCCTTCAAAAAGGGCCTGAATTAGTATATATTTTTATCTGCCGAGTACACTGGAACCCATCACAGAAGATTTCACTTGTTGGTGTGATTTTTCTCTTTTCTCCTAACATCACCCAATTCTGAATTCCACAGAAACATGAAAGAGGAGGATTAAAACTACTAGCTTAAAGCTAGGCACTGTTGGCTCACACCTGTCACCCTAGCTACTGGGAAGGCTGAATAAACCTGGGCAGAAAACTCCAAAAGACTCCTAACCTCAATTAATCAGCAAAATACTGAAGTGGAGGGGTGGCCTTGAGTGAAAAAGCTAAGCAAGAGCACAAAACCCTCAATTCAAGTCCCAGAACCAGTATACACACACACTCACACACACACACACACAAATTAGAATAATAATAATGACAAATCAAAATATTAAACCACTAGCTTTGAAAAATACATAAATACAACACCATTTTCAGACCTGTAACTGTGCCAAGCTGAAGAAAGAGGAGATGACTCAACTTAAAATCAAGTTAAGTATTTTTTTTTATTATATGAGACAGGGTATTTTATTTACTTATCAGAGTCTGTTTTATGTATTGGTCACTAACACATTTTTGTTATCAAGAGTGGCCAGAAATGTCAAAAGACAATTTCCTTTTAAGTCACTGAAAGGATGCAGATTTCAGGTTGAGAATCCCACTCTGTAGGAGACAAAGGAAATTGCAATGGTGCATTGTGTGAAGACTCCAGGCACAGGATGATGAGCTTTCATTTTATCATTCTACACTTAGCCACCATCTTTCTCCACTCCCTAGTAGTTACCACTACAAGCCGAGATATGAAAGAATTGTGATCTGTTACATTGCCTGAAAGTTAAAAGTGGCACAGGAGGAAGAATGAGAATTGGGGTTAGGACAGGCATTTCAGAAGAGACAAACAAAGACAAGGGATATTGATATTTGCCTTGTGGACTTTTACTACAGAGTCCCCTCACTAACACTGCCTTCTGGCAAACACATATTTGTCAAAAAGCAACATTTAAATTTGTTTTAGTTAGTTAAATCGTTAGAGAAAAGAACATTTTTCTTTAGTTGTAGCTTGAGAAGCTAAAGTTACATCTCCGAATAGCAAGAGCTAATAGTTTCCATCCTCCAGCAGAAGAGTCAGGCAAATAAAAACATGAAGTTAGATTCAATGGTAGAAAATGATTATAAGCAGTGACTTATAGGCAGAATTCCTGGGGTGGGGGAAAAGGCAGCGGTGTCAGTGCTGTAGACCAAAGGAAACAATGCTTTATAATCTACTGAACAAATGTTAAGTCAAATTACAGAAAACAGAACTGTGGAGATAAAAGTACATTCCCTGGGGCCAGGAAATTGTAGAGCATTTAAAATGAGAGAATTTCCCCTGGCCTCCTCCCTATATTTATCTTTCTCTTTCTCATTTTACTATCTCCATTTCTCATTTCCTGTGTCTTGATCTTTTAAAATAATCATTCCATATGGAATGAGTGAGCAGTTTATATATAAATGAACTGGTTAAATATGAAAATGTTGTATTATTTTAATAATGACATAGATTTCAATATTTTCCATCTAGATTAAAAAAATTCTTGATTTATAAGGCCTTAATTAACTGAAAAGAGTATAATGTGGCAAAACAAATTAATGTTATGGCTACAACGAAATCATTTTTATTTTTATTACTGTTTCTAAAAAGTTGTAGTTTTCTATACTTTTTTTTATAAAATAAGAGGTCAGGTTTTTGCCTCTTTAAATTTATTTTTACAAAATTCAATGTATATCAGTTAATAACATCTTTCTTAAATCATTTCCCTACATTAATTTTGTAAATTTATGCTTATAGCATGGGTAATAATCAGTGATTCAGAGATTATAAAAGATTAGAATATTTTTTTCTTTTTTTTCCTTTTTTTATTGGTCATGGGACTTGAACTCTGGGCCTGGATGCTGTTCCTCAGCTCTTCAGCTCAAGGTTAGCACTCTACCACTTGAGCCACAGCGTCATTTCCTAGAATATATTTCTTAAATTCAGTCCATATGTCTATTCTTTCTTTTGAATTTATTGTAAAAGTGAACGGGGGTTACAGTTACCTAAGTAACTGTAATTTCTTTAAAAAATTATTTTATTGTAAAGATGCTGTACAGAAGGGTTGCAGTTACATGAGTAAGGCAATGACTACATTACTTGTTGATCATTGTTACCCCTTCCCTTGTTGTTGTCCCGCTAAACTTCCCTCCCCTACTCCCCACACTCCTCCACCCACACCTGAAGTTGTAAAGTTCATTTCCAATATACTGTCCTGTGGGTATCCTTGTTGCAATGGGTCATTCTGTATCCTTGTTTCAAGATTTTGTTATTTCCCATCCCCTTTCCAGGTTAGACAAATGTACATACAAGATGCAGGGCATCAAAATCAAGTACAGTGACACCAGGGGATATGCCATAGGAGGAAGAACATAAAAAGGAAACAAAAAAATCACATAGTACATTTAAAACAACAACATCAAAGTTATACCTCTACATAACTTTTTAAACACTATTACCTACCCCTCTTCTCATTTTCTCCCACTTACCACTCCCTACAACCCTTAAGTTGTAAAATTCATTTCCAACATAGTGTCCAGTGAGTATCATTGTTGAATTAGTTTATCCTTTGTCCTCTGTTTCTGTGATTCCTTTCCATGGATCAGATAAACTTATGTACAAGACAAGGGGTACAGAAAAGTAAAACAGAAAGAAAAAATAGAAATCACTGCATATAGGACATGATAACAACCTCTAGTTTCAAATTCTTGGAGTTGATTTTGATATGCTTTTTTTTTTGGTCTTATGCACTTAGCAATTGGGCTATTGTGATCCTCTGCTAAGAATGTCATAGATATATTCTTGTTATTACAAATGAGGGAAACTATGAAACCTATATTTCTTTGAGCTTGGCTTGTTTCACTTAATACAATTTTTTCCAGGTCTTTCTGTTTCCTAACAAGTAAGGCAATGCCATTCTTTCTGAAGGATGCATAGAATTCCATTGTGTATATATACCACATCTTCTTGATCCATTCATCTACTGAAGGGCATCTGAGTTGGTTCCATATCTTAGCTATGGTAAATAATGCTGCAATAAACATAGTTGTGCTGGTAGCATTAGTATGGCATTGTTTGTGGTCATTTGGGTAAATGCCCTGCAGTGGGATTGCTGGGTGTGAGGGAAGCTTTATGTTTAGTCCTTTGAGGAACCTCCATACTGCTTTCTAGAGTGGTTGAGCAAGTTTATGTTCCCACCAACAATGCAGTAGCATTTCCCTTTGGCCAATCCCTGCCAGCATCTGTTGTTATTAGATTTCTTGATTATAGCCATTCTAACTGGGGTGAGGTGGAATCTCAATGTTGTTTTGATTTCCATTTCTTTTATGGCCAGAGATGTTGAGCATTTCGTCATGTGTCTATTGACCATTCTTATTTTCTCTACAGATTAGTCTCTCTTTAGCCCACTTATTGATGGGGTGGTTGTTTCTTTGAGGATTTGGTTTTGGCTGATTTAATTGTTTGAGCTCTAAATATTTTTTTAGATATGAGGCCCTTGTCTGTTGTATGTCTAGTGAAGATCTCATCCCAATCTGTGTGAACTTTCTATTTTTCTTGCTAGCTATGTCCTTTGCCATGCAGAAGCTCTGCAGTTTAATGAAACCAATTTATCCAAACTTTCTTTAATTTGTTGTATTTCTAGGTTTTTATTAAGAATGTTTCAACCTGTGCCAAGGAGCCCTGGTGTTTCCCCTATTGCTTCCTGTAATGTTTTCAGAGTATCTGCTCCTTACCTCTAGGCCTTTGATCCATTTGGAATTTATTCTTGTGAAAGGTGATATATAAGGATCTAACTTCAGTTATCCACACGTGTGTAACCAATTCTGCTAGCACTATTTATTGAAGAGGCTATCTTTCTTCCATCTGAAAATTTTGGCTTCCTTATCAAAGATTAGGTGGTCATAGGTCTGTGGGTCTTCAGTTCTATTCCATTGGTCAGGCCTATTCTTGTGCCAGTACCAAGCTGTTTTGTTTACTATGGCTTTGTAATAGTTTAAAGTTTGGTATTGCTATTCCTCCAGCACTGTTCTTTCTGCTAATGATTGTTTTTGTTATTCAGTCTTTTATTATCCTCTATGATAAAATATATCCCAATATCACTGAAGAATGATATTGATAGGCATTGCATTGAATTTACAGATAACCTTTGACCTTGTTGATGAAAGTTTTTCTACTTTATGTGATTATCATGGTAGCATTTTTCCAGTGACCATCTTGGTTAATTTTATTTATTTGAATTATTTTTTTAACTCGAAGGATTAATGGTTTTAATCTTTTACATGCTAACATTAAACCTGTTTGTATAAATTTATTTTAAAAATATTTTATATAAACAATTTATTCTAGCACAATTATTTTTATATTGATAATTTTAAAATGTACCTCAATGATTTAAGTATTTCTGTCTAACAGGTTCTCTACTAACAGATTTTTGTGAAATAAATTATATTTTCTCATTGGCCTTAAAAACTGGTATATTTCATTTCTCTAGGCATTCACACAGAGACCAAAGGAGATATTCTTAGGAGCCGATCACATATGCACATAAGCACGATAGCGAGGTATATCTAACCGTATAAAATAAAGTTTATTGGAATGAACTCCAAGAAATGGAAATAAGAATTTTTTTCTCTGTTGCTGTTTATGTTTTTAATTCCTTTTGTCTTGTTTGTTTGTTTATCTGTCTTTGAGAGGGGAAGAGCCAGGGAGCACAGAAATGGTAGGACAAAGAGTGAACAAATGCAGCAGTGGTACTCACTAGACACCATGTTGAAAATGAGCTATACAACTTGTGAGTGGGGACAGGAGGGAAAAACCGGAGAGAATGAAGAAAGAGGTGACATTGTTGAAAGGAAATGTACTTTTTATCTGACTTATGTAACTGTAACTCTTTTGTACATCACCTTTACAATAACAATAAATAATTTTTAATTGGTATATTCAAATACGTGTGTATATAGGGTAATCCTCCCAGCAACCCTAGAAGACCCTCGGCATCCACAATGACTCAGGTATCCATGGAAACACTGGAATGTGGGATGATGGGAAGCCCAGGATGACATGCCTCCTCCCACAGGACACTCAGCAGCACTAGGCTCAAGGCACATATATGCAAATGGGCTCAAGTTCTGCTTGGACAGAGGTCCACAAAAGAGGCTCACTCACTTGCAAATGTGTCTCCTATCCTCCCTCCTCCCGGCCACTAGTCACTAACACACATTTGCCTCTCCTCCCCTCCCCACCCCCTTCAGGCTCTTTCAAGAGTAGATTCTTCCCTTCCCATCTTAGAGCTGAAAATAACTCCTTTTTATGCTTGGTCTTTCTTCAGACGCTTAATAGTCAAGATGTAGTAACCCTCTTCAATATGCAAAAATTTAAACATTTCCTTCTTAACTGATATGAGTTGAATTTCCCCACCTCTCCCCAAGATAGGCTGATATGTTGAAGTCTTATCATCCACAATACCTCAGAAGGTGATTGTTTTATTTTTTATTTTTGGAAAGTTGATCCTTTTTGGCAATATTGGAGATTGAACTCAAGGAGCGCCTAGTACTTGCTTCCTAAGTACTCAGCCACTTAAATGATGCCTCTAGTTCCTTTTTTAATTCATTTTTCAGGTAGAGTTTCACTTTATGCCCTCATTGATTTGAGTTGCAATCCTCTTATTTATGCTTTTCTATCTTGCTGGGAATGACAGGCACATACCAATGCTCACAGCCTTTCATTGAAATGGATTTCCACGAATATTTTTATGACCCTGTTGACCTCAAACTGATTTCTGCTTTCTAAGTAGCTGGGATTACAGACTTGAGCCACCTCACTCAGCTGAAAAATAGATGCTTTAGAGAGGTAAATGGAAATGGGTTCAACCCAGTTATGATTTGTCTTACATAAATCATATGCAGAGGAAAGACAATGTGAAGATACACAGAGAATAGTGTTGTAAAGCAGCTTACCAGAGTAGTCACATTTTGGAAGATGGAATCTTGGATCCTTATTACATAGTTAGCAGTATGCAAGCAGCCCATTGTAACAAAGGCCTGCTGCTCACAAATACATTTAACACAGCTAGGGCTAGAGAGGAAAGAAAGAACAAAAACAAAACCAACAACCAATTCAGTGTCAAATTGGGACGCCATGATGACCAGGGACGAGTCAGGAGACAGGACACAGGACATATCATGGAGACTCGTGTAATGGTGCCTGTGCTGGTACGGGCCTGAACAGGATCAGGTCAGGGGCCAAGTCCACAGGAAATTCCTAGTCTCAAGCACTGGACTGACAGGTTCAGTAACCTATCAGCCAAATGCCAGCCCTGCCTCCAGGAATCCAAACACATTCATCACCTGGGGGGTGGGGGCTTTTCCTACCCCTAGCATAAAGACAAGATGCCAGACTCAACCATCAGCTACGTGGCCAATATGGCACCAGCCATACCTGACCACGCTACTTCTTTAGCACCACGTGAAAACATGATCACATCGTGGGCTACAGCTCTAAATCAAGGAATGCCAAAGACTGAGGAACCTGGCAAAAGCTAAGAGAAACAGGAAGGATTCCTCTGCAGATCTCAGAGGGAAGGTGACTCTAATGATATCTTGATTTCAGACCTCTGACTTCAGGAATTGTAAAACAATAACTAAGTGTTGTTTTAAATACCTCATTCTTACAGCAGTCTTAACAAACTAATACTTGAGCAAACCTCCTTTGGCTCTCCTTTCGTTTCCCTCAATTATTATTTCCTGAGTTTGACTAGTTGCAGCTGAATAATGGCAAAATATCTTCTCTTGGCTTCAGAGATGGAATTTAATCTAAGTTCATTACTTGTGCAAATGAAGCTGTAAGAAAATAAAGCCCCATTCAAGAAGTCCCAAGTTTGTGTTGCCAGACCTAGGGCTTTTCGGTGATAAGATCCAGAGAAGGTCTGTCCATTCATGCCTTGGCATTAAACTTTCTCACACAAAAGGCAATCCTCCCTCCTCCACCCTTCAAATGACTGAGAATTGAAATAACAAGAGACTTATTATTTGGTTGGAAGCCTCTGCTAGTGTGATCCTGTATTTGTAGACTGGCCTTTCACTGACTATGTTCACAATAAAGGAGGAGCATTTCTAGGCTTCAGAGATGCATCCAGCATGCAAAGGCCTATCTTCCTATTGCAGCTGATGAGTCTGAAGATATATCAGTATTCCCAACGACATGCAAATTTAAGAGAATGAAAAATGTGGAGTCCTGTTTCTCTTCTTTCTAATAATACTGGTAAAAATGAAACCTTCTATAGTACAAAGGATGAAACCAATCTTAGGGCCTTTGACTATAATAAGTTTCGCTTCAGTTTATGAATTTTTCAATACATAATTCTGGGTCAAAATATTTATTGAAATTCATTTATAGAATGTTAAACTATTCACCTACTTATCTTTTACAAGATGTGAATATATAAGACAAACAGCTACCATTTGAGACCTTATGTACCAGTTACTATGGTAGATACTTTATCTTACCACTTTAACCCTTAAAACAACAACACAGGGTGCATCCTGATATAATCCCAATTTCCAGTGACAAGTAAGAATAGTGCTCACACCCACCTCAAGTTCCACATTTACTTTTAGAGTACATGAAATCAATCTCTGACTTCTGAGCTCAAGCTCATAGCTTCTCTGCATATTGGGAGCACGTTAGGTATCAGATGTTGTACTAAGAACAAGGGAGCACAAGATTTTTTTTATGGCAGTATTATTAATGGTTAAAGCACTTAAGAGTTTAAGAAGGGAAAACAGTAGATAAACATCTTATAACTGAGTTTCCTATTTCCAGAAACACAACTGGTTCTGTTGTCACAATTCATATCAAAATCCCTTAATACATGATATCAGGAACTCTATTTCTATAAAATTAATTTTAAAAAGAACCTACAAAGGAGATAATACAAATGGATGACAAAAAATAAGGTAATTAAACTATGTGTATATCCTGACTTGAAACACAGATTGAAATCGTCTGGAAGCCAGGCCAATCTGTTTGTCTTGGCAAACCTGGAAGGTACTCATAAAGGTTTTCATCTCACTTTCTTGGACAATGGCTTCCTGAAAATGGACTTATCTCTTTGCTTTGGGGCAGATTTTAAATACCTATCAGGAGTTCCCTTGCTACAGTTGGGTTCAAAAGCATCTGTTAGGGCTGGGAAGGTGGCTCAGTGGTAAAGTGCTTGTCTAGCATGCATGTGGCCCTGGGTTCAATTCCTCAGTACCACATAAGCAGAAAAGTGGTGCTGTTGCTCAAGTGGTAGAGTGCTAGTCTTGAGCAGAAGAGCTGAGGGACAGTGCCCAGGCCCAGAGTTCAGGCCCTGTCCCGACCCGCAAGACTTCAACAAGGGCAATGAACCTAAGCGAGAAGCAATGAAGGGACAAAAGACACGAAGAATGACAGCAATACAGGGGTTCTGATCAAGCTGCAAATTTTTATTTTTCACACAGGGGTATTTATATGCTTGGAATAAGGAAGCTTTTTCATTGGTTGTCAAGGAAGCTTCTTCATTGGCCGTAGCAGCTGCAGGATGTTTGCTTAGGGCAGGGGGAAAGGGAAAGGGTGGTCGTTAGCAGCTGCAGGATGTTTGCTTAGGGCAGGATGAGGGTAGGATTCTGTAAACTCAGCCTCAAGATGTTCCAGTGAGATAGTCAAGCCTATTATGTTGAGAGACTCAACTTTTGGCTCCCGACAAGGCCCCATGATCAAAAAAAAAAAAAGCATCTGCTATAGCCCAGAACAGTATGCATCCCTAACATTCAAGTCTCATTCAAATCTTTGCTGAACTTAGGCCTGATTTTTGTAACCCTTGTAAGCCTTAGAGTTACTGACAATTCTAGCCTTCTCCACATATAAGCCATGCAACCTTGTGGTATTTCGTAGCTAAAACAGAACTTCAAAATCATTCCTTAGACTTATTACTCTATCATCTATAAGCATTTACCTAAATACATTGCTTTGTTTAGTGTGCATTATACAGTGGCTACTTGGGTAGGCAAGAATCTTTCCTCTATTAAGCATTTCTCCCAAGGATGTCTAAAATATGGGTAGTACTGAAATAGGTGTGTGTGTGTATATGTACACACATGCATACATACGTATATGCACCCACATATGTTTTTCCTATACCTATGCACCTATGAAAAAATTAATTTACAGATTCAGCACAGTAAGAGATCAGCAACAATTAACAATAAATCAATAGAAAACTTTTAACAATTTGCTATAATAAAAGTTCAGTGATAGGGTTAGGGTTAGGGCTAGGGAAAAAATACAAAAAACGAAAAAATAAATAAAAGTTCAGTGAGTGTGATATCTCTCAAAATGTGTATTGCACAGTATTATAACATTGTATTGTTATCAAAACAATCTCAATAGATGATATTTTCCTCAGAATTTTGGTTCTGAATTTTCAACTTTTGCTGAAATCCCTTTATGGCTTCTGTCCGTATATTTAAATGACTACATCATTACTCAGATGCTACAAGGAGTGTTTGTGTGATTCTAAACAGTGTGGTTCTTAAGACAGCTTATGCAATAAGGCAGCTCCTAAGTGATTATCAGTAAGTAGTGTCTATAGCACACCGAGTATATACAAAGACACATATCACGAGATTCCAACCTGTTATTCAGAATGGTGCACAATTCTAAATATATGCATCATTTCTGATTTCCATTTTTAAGGATCACCGAAGTGCAGAAAGGAATTATGTTTTCCCTCAACTGAACTGTAATGTGTTTAAGAACAGGGAATACATAAGCACATTTTTTTCCTACTGCTTTTTGCATTGGTTTGTAGATAATACTAAGTGAAAGTTGCTGAAAGGATAATCCCATGCTAAAGAGTGCAATATTCAGAAAGTAGGTTTAGAAGTTGATTTTTCTTCATTTAGTGAAGGAAATATACCTCTTCCACAAAGATTTTTCTGGGCTAATTAGAGCAGAAGTTAAAAATAAGTTTAGACCAAGTTATTTTATTATACAGTCTGGTATCAGTAAGCATAAAGTTGTATGTTTACATAACTTGGATTTTTGTTACAATAGAAATGCATTCATCATTAAACAATAAAGCAGCAAACTAGCAATTACTCTAATACATAATGACTGGCTCAACCTCTGAAGCCATCAGGAAGGTTCTTCACCTCTCTTCTCTGCTCCCTTTTACACACAGATCTTTTCATCTCTAGCTCTTATTTCTCACTGTCCTCCAGAAAACCTTCTAAAGGAAAAATAAGATGGCCATCAGGTATGCAGTTTGCATGTAGCCAGCATAGTTCCCTAGATTTAGGCTGAGCTTCTTGACCTTGAATCCAGATTCCCTAAGACTCCCTACCAGACACAACTTAGTTTTCTGAAAACCCCTGGCCTGTAACCAGAGAAATGGGTTCTGGTAAAACTCTTAGTTATTTCTATTTTATTTTATTTTTTCGGTGGGGGGATCCGGTCATGGGGCCTGAACTCTGGGCCTGGGCACTGTCCCTCAGCTCTTTAGCTCAAGGCTAGCACTCTACCACTTGAGCCACAGCACCACTTCCAGCTTTTTTCTTTTTGCTTATGTGGTACTGAGGAATCAAACCCAGGGCCTCATGCATGCAAGGCAAACGCTCTACCCCTGAGCCACCTTCCCAGCCCCATGTTATTTCTATTTTAATGAGGAGAAAAGTTGATGAGTAGAATTTCTTTCTCTAGGTTTCTAGAGAAAAAAAATCAAGAGACCCTACAATACAATCTCTACCTATGTAGTCAGTTACTCTGATTCAGAAACTCAAGTCCCACAACTACAAAAGTATGACTAGTGTTGGGAAAATGGAGGAGAATGGAAAAGGAATAGACCAGACTTGATGGTCAAGAGATGAGGACTATTTATTGAGGAATAGCTAGGGGCACAGACGACCTTCCTGTGGGATTGGAGGTTATGCAAGTGATTGGATTTTGGGGTGGGCTTATATAGGGCTTAACAAGGAAACAGAAGATTGAAAAAATGGGCTACCATCTCCTTGGGATCAAGGGCAATGTCCTCGGCCAGGCCCACAGTGAATGCTGAGTGTGGAGGCTGTTGTCTCCCGGGGGCGAAGGACCTGCCTGTGGAAAAGCACATGAGCACATACCTGGTGCTTTGCTTGACCTTGTGGAAAAAGCAGGACTGCATCCTTCAAGTAGTAAATACTTAGTAAATGTATTGTAGGTGATGTCAACCTTATTGAATAAACAACAGGGGTTTTTGTTTTTATTTTATTTATTTATTTTTATTGTGAAAATACCATACAGAGGGGGTTACAATTACATGGGCAAGAAGGCAAGATAATGAGTACATTTCTTATCAAGCATTGTTGCCTCCTCCTTGGTTTCCCCTTCCCATCCCTTCCCATCCCCCACCCCACCCCACCCACTTTTTTTTTAATTTCTAAATTATAAGATTTTATTTGTGGGGAAAGTGTCTCTAAATCCTGTCCCTAATTTAATTTTTGTTTATTTACTTCTTTTCTTTAAAACTAATTAATTGATTCTTGGATGATTCCATTTTCTCATATAAGAATAAAGTCTAATCCTTGGAGATTTACTAAAAACTCCTGAGACTTAGACAATGCCAGCAGAGTAGGGGAAATACACGGAGCAAAATTCACAAATGGCCAATGGCTAAAGGAAAGCGTTTTTGTTAAAGACTCCATGAAACATTTCCAACAATCTAATGACAAATTCCAGGTGAACTTGAGGAATTTGACCTTGTCTATATACTAGCATAATAAATTCCACAATGAGACAAAAAGAGAGACAAATAGAAAATAACAAAAGTGTAAGGCAGCAAAATGATTTTGTGTCCACATTTTCAGAATGAGAAATAAGTTCAGTGTAATCTATCCATGTGGGAATCAGCTCAATGGAATTGAACACGTTATTGGCAGCAAGCTATTCATTGTGAACAGCCTGGCCTAACCAGAGGGTTCCAAATCTTCCTTCCCTGCAGAGACTTCTATCTGCCCATTCATTATTTGCAACAGGGGATGACCAACTATGGGACTGTCAAATCATGCATAATTCAAAGAGACTTACTTCCCTCAGGCTTCCAGCTTTTTAGGAGAGGCCATCCAAGGCATGATGGCATTAAAGCTCAAATAGTCACTGAACAATATAATGTGTAACAATTCAATACAGTCCAGGTGAGTTGAGGTCTCATTATACAGACCCTCAGGGCTGAGAAGAAGCAGAACAAATGATGGCAAGCATGCTGCTAGGGAATCTCTGCTGTGTCCCCTGGCTTCACAGAAGTGAAATTGCATTCCTTTGAACTACTTTGGTGGCAAGTATCTTCTGCCCACTTTCCTCAGGACTCACATGAATAAGGATGCTCTTCTTCCCACGCTGGTCATATTAACTCCTACGTTACAGGTTTTCCACATCACCACTTACCAGTACTAGATCAGAATTGGTTTATTGTATCTGAGAAAGGATATTTCCATGAAGAATATGCACTTTTAATGTGGGGGATTTTAAGAGAGAGGAGGAAGCATAATCAGGAACAGAACCATGTCTAGGGTGTGAGCAAATCAAGATTTCATTGGCAAATGAGCTCCATTGCCAAATTATAAGGCAGCCTTTGGCAAATTACTAAATTAGCCAAAGCCTCTGTTTCTTTATCATATAAGCTAGTACTGATTAAACCATACACAATTATGTATTTACAACTATTAAAGTAAAAACACAGCTATTTGTAATTGTAATGTGTCATTGATTACAAAATGCATCCTGATTTCAAGGATGTTAAACATGAAAGAAAAGCATATACAGATATAGATGTAAGTGGTAAATGGCAAAAGTGAACAGTAGGGGCTTAAGAAAAGAGATATTCTTGGAAGATATTCTTTTCACAAAATGTCTATTTAAATTGTCAACTTCCTTTCTTTTTGTAGCTGTGCTGAAGCCATTGAAACATATCTGTAGAAAAGACAGGAGCAGGAGCAGGGCTTTTAAGAAAAATGTGCTTCTAGGCCGGGGGCCAGTGGCTCACGCCTGTAATCCTAGCTACTCAGGAGGCTGAGATCTGAGGATCGCAGTTCAAAGCCAGCCCAGGCAAGAAAGTCCATGAGACTCTTATCTCTGATAAACTACTAGAAAACTGGAAGTGGCCTCTTTTCCACTGCACAAACTTTGTTCTGTGAACTCTGCTCCTTTGTATACCTCCTTCAGTTGCCATCTCTCCAAACTCTTTGATCCATTTAAGTTGTTCATATCAACTAGTTTTCTCTGAAAAAGCTAAGATAGAGAGTGGCTCAGCAAACTAATCTAAACTGAAACAGCTAGTAAGCAGCCAAGCATAATTCAAAGCTGGTTTTCCCCAGTATCTCACATTTAACCACTACATCCACTATATTGTGTCCATTGTGATTTCAAGGCCAAGGTCAAGACATCATACTAACAGCTTCCCCAGAGAATTGCAGCATATAAATCTTTCCTTTGCTTTCTGTTGTTTATTTCCTTCCTGAATTTTGTTATAGAGTGTAACACTTATCAAGTCTTTTGACAAATGCATAAATTAAATAATTCTGTGTTTAAATAGTAGACCATTCATTGAAAAAAAATGTATTGCAATTGGAATTTTTGCTTAGTTATATGTAACAAGCAGCAGGTTTTTTTTTTTCGTTTTTGTCCACATGGGTTAGAAAATCAGCATATTAGCTGCCTGAGGGAACTCCTTAGCTGTGTGTCAGGTAAGGGACATTTTAGGTGACATTGGACCATAAAGGTCTTAGAGGCACCAATCGGACCATTCTTGCTCTTAATTGAGTTTGCCTTGCAAACTGACACAAACTTAGTGTCACTGGTAATGGGAAATGAGCAAAAATGAAGGACATAAAAGGTTTTCTGAGTTCTTCATTTCCTCCCAGAGCAGCCAGACCTGAATAGTATTCCTCTTTGAATACAAATCAAATGCCATTGTGGATGTGAAATTAGATTTTACCAATGAAATATCTCAGGACATGAATTTTCAAGTAGATCAGTACTGACGTGTTTTATTGGGTTTTATCCTTCACAGCACTAAAGCCACTCCCAGGGTGTTCCTGAAGCACTTGGAGAAGTGCATTCATCCCACTAGGCTCCCAATTGATCATGTTGTACATTATTACATACATTATTGCCAGAGAGTGACAAAAGCTCATAGCAGAATGTAATTCCTTATCATCATTTGCATTTCATATATACAGATTTCCACTAAAGAGCTTCAAGCTCTGAGCAGAGAATATTTAGTGAACCATATTAACGAATTATAAACAAAGAACACGATGGAGCAAATAGGAAAAGCAAAAGGTACAATGAGGGAAGATCTCATACAGAACAAATAAAAGCAGGTAAAAGCAAAATTCAAGTCCCAAAGAAAACAAAATAGAGTGTTCTGGCTACCAGAGAAAAATGGTACCCAACTATCTGCATAATAACATCATCTAAAGAAATCTATTTGCCTCTACATCCTTCAGGCCACAGACCAATTTGTTTAACTGGATAAAGAATTACATTCCATCCTCTAGTTTTGCTGGTTCCAGAGCTATAATCAACCAATTATAGATCAAAAATGTCTTAAATAAATGTTGTACCTGAACTGAAGACATACAGACATTTTTGTCAATAATACAGTATAACAATTGTGTATCTTTTACATTTTATTAAATGGTGTAAAAAATCTAATAATTTAAAGTATATAGGAGAATATGAATAGGTTATATTCAAATACTATAGTAGTTTATAGAAAAAGGACTTAAAGCCAAGCACCAGTGGTTCACATCTGTAATCCTAGAGAGATTCTATTTTTAAAATAGCCAATGAAAAATAAAATAAAATAAAATAACCAATGAAAATCAGACTCAGTGGTATAATGCCAGCCTAGCAAGCATGAAGGCCTGAATTTAAAATCTATTAAAAAAAAAAAAAAAACCTTGAACACCCATGGATTTTGCCATCTGATGGGAATCTTGGAATGAATCTTCCATGGATTCTGAAAGCCAACTGTGTTTGTCCAAGTAATACAAGTGAAAAGTGTTTGCATATGGTCATGAATGCGCTAACAGTCAAAGGCTCCATGAGTATAAGGAAGCCTTCCCAGGAAGCCCATCATCTGTTAAATGAAACCATCCAGAGTAAAGGGCAGCGCCCTCTGAAATCATATTGTTTCTTGTTCTAAAAGTAAGAAGTACCCATAGTGACTATATGTATCCCCAGCTTCCTGGCAGTTTAAAGATATCAGCCTACTTATTTTCACCAGAGTAAACTTTCATCCACAATATTTCCTGTATTTTAATTAAATCATTTCACAAAGACACAAACACATAATCATGTCTCCCCACACACCACCCAGCAGCTTATTAAAATTTTAAAAATCACATAAGATTATGAAATTACACAGGGTTATAATTTCCAGGTGACTAAATACACACACGCGCACATGTATGGACACTCTGACAAATTTGCATTGGATGTGTAGATATATATTTGGATGTGTGGATATATTTTGGGTTTGATTTTTTTTTTTGGTCAGTCCTGGGCTCAAACTTAGGGCCTAGGCACTTCCCCTGAGCTTCTTTTGCTCAAGGCTAGCACTCAACCACTTTGAGCCAAAGCACCACTTCTGGGTTTTTCTGAGTAGTTTGTTAACAGGAGGTAGGAGTCTCACAGCCTTTCCTGCCTGGGCTTGCTTCAAATTCCTATCCTCAGATTTCAGCCTCCTGATCAGCAAGGATTACAAGCATGAGGCACTGGTACCCAACTTTGTTTTTTGTTTTTAAGACAAGGTATGTAGCTCAGACTGGCCTCAAATCATGGTCCTCTTCCTATCTCACCCTCCTGAGTGCTGAGATTACAGACATGCACCACTTACCTAAGACTTTTTTTAATCAGACTTTAATCTACATTCAAGATATATGTTTTAAAGGCCAATCCAATTCCTCATATCCCCCCAAATAATCACGTGCAATTCTCCTTACTAGGATGCACTCTTTCCAAGAAAATGCTAAGAGAAAAAGACAACTTGAACAGGTTTGGCAGAAATTCTCTGGTCATTTGCAAGAGATAAACGTTTCCTTTACCTCATTAATTCACATTTTTTGGCATAATGTACTTTATCCTTGCAGTTTATCACTAGGCTCAAAAAACCCTGAAAATTTTGTGAAAAAGTTTAATGACTCAACCTATAAATAGCAAGTAAAATTTCCCTTGCTGGCATCTGCAACTAGCTAGAAATGTTCATGGGGTATTTCTTTCCAGATGAAAATTAAGCTGGAAGATAAAATGGGAAACACTTCACAATGTGCTATGTAATCTCTGGATATATTTGGGAAAGGCTTAATTTCCATTTGTCTAGGTTTTCAGATGTTTACCATAGAATATTCATTTGGGAACTGGAAACCAAACTTGCATGATAAATAATACACATTGTGTCTCAGAGGATTGTATGAAAAATGTCCATTTTTAACCATTTGTGTCTCTTTTCAACAGATACATATAGATTTTTTATGTTGTGCATGTTTTGGAAGATAAAAAGAAAAAAGTTCATATGATATCCTCAGGAGTTTATAGTTTGTGGGGAAAAGAAAACATATGGAAAAAAATCTGGTTAAGATAAAAGAAAATCAACTTTCAATAACAGAAATAGACTTCTCCATTCACTGTCATACCTATGTTGAGATACAGTATAGAGTTGGGTATCATCTCTAGATCTGTGAGTTCAATTTATAAGAATTAATTCACTTATTTATTTTCCAATAAGCCATTTTTTTCATTTTTTTATTGTGAAAATGCCGTAAGAGGAGTTACAATTACATGGGCAAGATAATGAGTATATTTCTTTTTTTTTTTGGGGTCCGGTCGTGGGGCCTGAACTCTGGGCCTGGGCGCTGTCCCTCAGCTCTTCAGCTCACGGCTAGCACTCTACCACTTGAGCCACAGTGCCACTTCCGGCTTTTTTTTTTTGCTTATGTGGTGCTGAGGAATCGAACCCAGGGCCTCGAGCATGCAAGGCAAGCGCTCTACCACTGAGCCACCTTCCCAGCCCAATGAGTATATTTCTTATCAAGCATTGTTGCCTCCTCCTTTGTTTCCCCTTCCTATCCCTTCCCATTTCCTCCTCCTCTGCCCCTTCATCCCCCCCTCCCCTGCCAAAGTTATAAAGTTCCTTTTTCAACATAACAACTTGTACATCTCGTTATTGCAATGGGTCCACCTGTATCCCTATTTAAACTATTTGTTTTTTCCCTTCCCCTCCACAAATTATACCAACCTCGAATACAGTGAAAGCAGGGGTTATATTGTGGGGGAGGGACATACAAAGCAACAAAGAAATCATCTTATAACCTATTGAAATGGAGACAAGAAAGTAATTAATGGAGCCATGAGTTGTCAGTTTATCTCTGTAACTTAGTGAAAATGCCATATTTAAGTCTTAAAACTTTGGATCTAATTGCCTTTAATTAAGTAATTAATGACTAGTGGAGGTTTTTAATAGAGCCAACATTTGAAGAATAAACTTTAATTAGTAAATTTACCCACATGAGTGAATAACTAGCAAAAAAAAAAATGAGTAGTTACTGTGACCAGTCAAAAAGATTTTGCTATATTCTTGATAAGCAATGGTAAGCCAGAATTAAAATAGTAATCAGAAGAAGGAATATGAGCTTTAAATTTGAATTATCTTAGGTGAAGACACATGTGATAAATGATTATAAATTCAATCTCAGAGAAGTCATTCCTATGCTCCACAATTAGAGACACTTTCAGAGCCAGGATGTGTTCATCAATTAGGATATAGATCACTTACAAAGACTAGAGTTTGGAACAAAACCAAGGAAGACCTAAAGAAAAATGATTTCTTCATTTGGGAAGAAGACCAGAAGAAATGTTATTATGATAGCCAGAATTTAGAGTAGGAATGGGCATCATAAAACATCTAAAGTTCTAAAAAATCTATGGGTGCCATAGCCATGTGCCTCGTACTTCAGAAAGGGATAGCAGGTGCAGAACAGTACCCCTGGAGTTACAGATTATGAGATGTTGGTGATCAAGAGGCAAGTATGTAAGCAGAACTGTGAGGCTGAAAGCCAGCTTCTTAGGAAAGAGCCAGTGTTAAGGAAGTGATGCTGGGAAGTGCAAACCAGAGTATCTGTTCAGCAAAACACAAGGACTAACATGGCATCAGGAGCCAGGGCTCAAGAGAAACGTCTGTATTTCTGTAGTGGTTTTCTTTTGTTTGTTTAGTTAATGGAAACCTGAGCACATGCGTCACATAGAGGGACTATTCCAGTGTCTCTAAGGAGCACACTGTACTAAAATTTAATGGGAATAAGTTGAAGGGCAGGAAGAAGTAATCCCCTTTCCCTGGGATTAGAAGATGAGAGCAGAAAATGGGCAAGTATTGAGGAAAAACTCTGAATAAGGTATGTGTGATGACTCACACCTTTGTCATCCTAGCTTTGGGGAAGGAGAGATTGTAGTCTGTAGTTCAAAGTCAGCATAAGCAAAAAGGGTTTGAGAAGTTATCTCAACATCATAATGTGTTTCTGTCATCCCAGTTTTGTGGGATATATCAATAGGAGGATCACTGGTCAAGCTGGCCCAGGCATAAATGTGAAACTTTATTCAGAATTAACTAAAGCCAAGAACTAAGGAGCACCTTACGTGATAGATTGCTTGCCTAAGAAGCACTTGTACTGCTGATTTTTTTTTTTTTAATACTTAGATCACTCACACAGCAGAGTGGGCCAGAGATATCACTAGTGTTCGACAGTGGCCAGGCCCAGACAGCTGGCAAAACATGAGGTGGCTTAGATGGTCTCAGAGGGATAAAGCCAGAGGCCTGCTGAGTAGCATGAAAGGCCTTGTTACAGATGGTGTATCTGCCCCACATTTACATGTAAAGCTCAAGGCTTTGCCGTGTAACTTCCTTTGAGGATTGTCAGCAGCCAATGAACAAGAGAAGAAAATCCAAAGTGTAAGGCAGAGCTATTAGCTGTTGTGTGCTTTTACCAGTGTTCTTTAAAATTTGTGGGAACAGGGCTGGGAAGGTGGCTCAGTGGTTGAGCGCTTGCCTTGCATGCATGAGGCCCTGGATTCAATTCCTCAGCACCATATAAGCAAAATGAAAAAAGCCAGAAGTGGTGCTGTGGCTCAAGTGGTAGAGTGCTAGCCTTGAGCTGAAGAGCTGAGGGACAGAACCCACGCCCAGAGTTCAGGCCCCATGAAAATTTTTATTGGAGAAGGAGGTGAGTGAGGATCAGAGCATACAATATCTGAATAATGGGAGAAGTAAGTATACTTTATCCTTCCAAAAATAGAAGTTTCAGGTATAGAAAATATTTATCTTTCCTTATGATAAGGTAGACCAAGGACACATTCCAAGTTCTTCCTGAACACCTCAAGAAGAAACATGGACGAGGTCTACCGAGCTGGGTTGAAGAGGCATAGCATCTTGAGACACAGACCCAGCATGGAGACAGGCATGTGGAAAGGACCATTGACCTGGGAAACTAATGCCCTGTATTCTCTTCACACTGTTCTCTACAGTATTTTCTACACCATGAGGACCATGATATATACTGAACTAGATAACTCTGCCAATAAAGAAACGACTTGCTTCATTATTTCTGGGTTATTTTTCAGTAAATGCAGGAGACTATCAAGACATAGGGTACACTTGAAGAGAGCTTTTTAAAGTAATGAAGTCAAAGTTGTTTATTCTGCCTTTAAAATATAATGTAGCTGAGTTAAATTAAACCACTTAGGGACATATCACTTCCCCAGAGAAAGTGCAAAGTCATTTCTCACAAGCAGACCTCACTGCCCTCCAAGCAATTAGACACAGGATCAGATAACATTCAGTGCACTTATCACTGGGGATTGCAAAGCCTTCAAATAAATCCAATTACCATTAGATAACCAAAGAAATGTGCCTTTTAGGGCAAATAATCTGTTCCATCGAAGAAGTTGTTGCATATGAAGAATGACTACTTGGAAGAATAAAGTTTCTTTCTTCCCCATCCCCTTCTCACTCTTCCCCTCTCCATACCATATGGAGCAGCTGGCTGTTGGCAGAACTCTCTCTTGTGGCCAAGAGGATGGCTGTCTTCCAAAGATAGCCCTTGAGGCATGGCACAGATCAGAGGCTAGAACAGAAATTGAACAAACAACACAGTAGTCAGTGGGGTCCGACCTGCTCAGCAGGCAGGAGGGGCTGACTGATCCTGCGGTCGGTCAGAGGATACAGTCACAGCCCAGAATTAGATGATGGTGGCTTTCTGATTATAAGAATTTGGAAGAAGAAAAATTGCTTGAAAATACTTCAAAAGACAAGCCAACAGTCTCTCACTGTGCCTGAAGGCAGACTGACTATAACTCAGAGTTCTAACGATAAAGACTTTCACGGTCTGGTTAATCACTGGTTCCCAGAAAGCACACTGCGATCCATTCCTTCCCCACCTTGGTTCATGCTGTTCTGCTCATCAGAAGGGTTGCTTCCTCCAGCCACCTCCTCCTCCCACCCACTTCAATGCTCAAGGCAGACTTCATTTCCAAAAATCTTCCCTGAATGTCTCCAGCTCTCAGCCTCCTATCACTTTAATTTTAAGTCTGCAAATTTACTCCAGAAGGCACAAAAATATTAGTTTTATATAAGTGTATCTTAACTTATTATATGGTCATTGTTCAGGAGCACAAACTCTGTCCCTATCATACTATATGATACCTTTAAAGTTGTGGAATAAACTATTAGTCTTTCTTGGATTAAGGAGCATGTTTATTTAAATGTCCTCAATGTATACAAATAATACACTTAGTACCAAATAGATGAAGCCAACCTCAGGTCTGTTGTAGTATAAGAAGGAAGAATAAAACAGGAAGGGAAGCTGTACCAGTCAGTGTTCTTCTGTACATGTTTGAATTTGACTGCCCTGGAGGAACTAGTAAGAGTAAGCTCTGAGCACAGCAGGACTTGGCAGGACAGGTGTTTTCTGGAAACTTCCATGAGGTCAGAAACAGAGGTATTTTTTTAAAACAAGTTTACCCTTGTCAGAAGTTCACTCAGCCTCATCTCCACCATCATGATGCTTCTATAACACAAAGTCATGCAAGTTTTGGCTCTTCGTTTCCAGAAGTGTGGTGACCAGGACTACTGGTGGCCTAATGACTGACAGAAATGAAATGTGCAGAAATGGGACACTGCAAGTTTCCTTACTAGAAAGGTAAACTCTTTATATGGCACCAACTGCAGTCCCGTGGCTATGGGGTGTTCTCACACAGAGGATGCCTCCGTGTTAACCACTGGATGCTGAATCTGCCTTCATGACATTCACTGTGTTCTCTTCACACAGCCATTGATGTTTCACTGGTTCCCGAGTAAATAGAAGCAAACATAAGGTTGTCAGTTCTTGGTTATCATCTGGATCTAGAGTTGTAGTTCTAGTCTAGCTCAGAGACATGCCACACTAGAGCCAAGGTAAGTTCCCTTCCCTGACCTGCCTTGTACACATTCGGCTTCCTCATTGAGTTATGTCATCTCCATCCCAGCTTTTTATTGGTTAATTGGAGATATTGTCCCATGGACTTTTCTTCCCCAGGCTAGCGATGAGGTCCTCCAGACCTCAGTCTCCTGAGTGGACAGAATTATAGACATGAGTCGCCAGTGCCCAGCTGTGCTCTTCTCTTGGATCCACCAGATTTGATCGTTGCTTTCTGCAATCACCAGGGCCTACCACAGTAACGCAAGCCGAGGAAAAGTAAGACATCAGTGGAGACAGAGCCAAATTTTATGCTAAGACCCAACATTCTTCACATGGGACCCTCCTAAAAGCTATCAAATCACGTGTTTGGAATGTCCTTAGAAATGCCAAGCAGAAACTACCAGAGGTCTTGTAAAACAGAAATCTGTGCAAAATTAGAAGAAACATTTCTTTTATCTCTGTTCGCTAAAAAAGACATCAAACAACACAAGTAAGCATGATTCTCTTAGGTATTCGTTCTCAGATTTTACTTTTAATGAAGCATTTTATATAAAAACATATTTTCAAAGTCTCAGACTCCAGAACAGCAATTACTATATTTAAAAGGCAAAGTTTTTTCCCTCACAGCCAGAAAACTTTAGACCTCACATGGCATCAGCCAGCTCTTCAAAGTTTACTAAACTAAATCTTAAGAGCTTTTTGTTTTATTTTGAATTCCATGTCAACTTTGAAATAGTGGGAAGTCTTTCTGTTTTTCATATCTCCTGAGGACTGGTTCTCCTGGGCAAGACTTCTCCATAAGCAAGAACTAAAGAGAGAGGAATAAAAATAGTCCTCCAAACTTTGCAATCCAATCTATTTCTTGGTTGGTGGTATTTCTTGAGTTGTGTCTTATTCGCTCAATCTGTACAATTCAGTCCTGTCTGAATGTCAGACAGCATTACCTTTGGTCAATGCTCCAAATCTATTGTTGGCCCTCTTCACAAAAGAAGGGAGGTATGAGGGCCTCCAGATACCAATACCACACTTCTAGACTAATCTTCGGTACTTGGGACTTCACAATTACTTGTTCAAGTAGCCAGACCCTGTTTCTATGGTCAAATACTGCAGCCCTATCATGACAATCACCCAACTAGACAAGAATGTAGAAGGAGCAACACTTCCTAGAAAATTTTAGGAGAGGAGAATTTACTTAAAAGTCAACTCTAATTGTTCTAAGATCAAAACTCATTTTCTGAACCCCTTGTGAGATGTGTTTTTTAAATTTTGAAGTTTAGAACTAGGAAAGATGTTAGAAAGATAATAGGACATAACGACTTGTAGGTCTCATTGTTGCAATTGGTCCACCAGTATCCCTATTTAAACAATTTGTTTTTCCCCTTCCCCTCCACAAATTATACCGACATCAAATATTGTGAAAGCAGGCGTTAAACTGTGGGGGAGGGCCTTCCAAGGCACAAAGAAATAATCTTATAAATGTGTTAGAAACAATCGCATGAAAGAAAAAAAAACATTTGAATACATATCTTAGGGTTCACAAGTTGTTATGTCGAAAACGAACTTTACAACTTTCCGTGGGGGGGGGGGCGGGGGGGGGACTGGTTGGGGGGTGGGGGGGAGGGTGGAAAGGGATGGGAAGGGGAAACAAAGGAGGAGGCTACAATGCTTGATAAGAAATGTACTCATTATCTTGCCCATGTAATTGTAACTCCTCTGTACAGTATTTTCATAATAAAAAAAGAAAGATAATAGGAAAGACAGACACAGATAGATAGACGGACCGACCGATCATATCTCCAGGATAGTCCAGGGAGTTCCTCATAATCAAGTACAATATATTTTCAAGAAACAATATGTTTTCACATTCTTGGGCTTAATTGTAGTCTCTCAAAGATCATATGTTGAATCTTTAATACCTAGTACTTCAGGAGGTGACTGTATTTGGAGAAAGTGTTTTCAAGAAGTAATCAGGTTAAAATGAGAGCATTCGGATAGGTTCTAATTGAACCTGATAGTATTCTTACAGGAAGAGAAAATTAGCACAGAAGAAAACAAAGCATATAAAAAATATTAGGAGCAGCTGGCCATCATGAGCTAAGGAGAATAACCTCTGAAGAAACCAGCCCTATCAACATTTTCATCTTGGACTTCCAATACCTAGAACTGTGAGAAAATAAATTTCATTGTTTCAGTTGCTCTAATATGTTATTACAGTACCCCCAGAAAACTAATATACACTCTGAATAAAGCTGATCATAGCAAGTCAGGTCAAAATCTCCCCCCAAATCAGTTAGGAAAAAAAAATAAAACCCTGTTTCAGAGCTTTTTGGCTTTCAGAAGCGAACCAAGTGTGGGCCTGTGGACAAGTTATGCAATCCTGCCAAGAGCCTGAAGTCATAAACCTTTTCCAAGAGCAGCCAAGAGACCTGTGAGTTCCTTCCATCCTGTAGAAGCTACTTTACAGCCTGGCTGCCCACTATCCAGGCTTCCCTATTAACAGGCTTCAGAAGAATACAAAGCAGGTCAAGGAAATAATCCTTGTTACACAATGTGCCTTTGCAAGGAAGTCCTGAATTAGCTCTCAAGGGGCCTTCAAAGTTGGCCGAATACTTCAGATGCTTTGAATTCTGCAGCCTCACTGCACCTTCCATTGTATCACCATATGGGTAACACATGCTTCTGTCTCAGTTCTACTAGCATTTTGGTTTGAATTCGATAGTGAATCAAAAGAAGGGAGATCACTTCATAGCTTCTGTTGGATAATAAGCCACATATTGTGTGTGAGCACTCATAAATAATTTTATTTAACAATGAGCTGTTCCCCCCCCCAACTTTTCTAAATCTTCAGTTAGGGAAGGCAGCCAAATACAAAATTTGACAACTTATTATTCTGTAGCAGAAAAAGCAGCTTTGTTACTAAGCTTTTTAAAGGCACTGTAAGTATCATTTTTAGTCAGAGAATTCTTTCTTTAGTACAGATTAGCTCCATTTCTCGGGTTATAAATTGAACAATAAGCCCCTAAAGTTCTAACTTGTATGGTCCCCACCAAGTCACAGAAAACTTGACTTTCAAAACTCAACTTATTTCCCATTACATACTTATGTAGCAATAGTAATATTAGTAGTGGTGATGTTGGTGATGATAATAATATTTATGCATCCTTGGGTCACACTTTTGACAAAGCTCATTTAATGATCAGAGTCTGTGTTGTGAAAGCCTTTTCATAGAAGAAAGTACTAATACAGGGTTAGCAGGAAAGCCAGCAGGGAATTGTGCTCTATAGAACTTGTATATGGTAGGATAAGCAGGTAAGCCAAAACCTGCCTGACAACAAAATTGGGGTAGGGGATCTACACCAGAATGAGGAAGTAAAAAGCACAAAAGAATGAGGAAATAAAGACAGCATGGTAAATTTCTGGCTTTAAAACCTCATAGAAAATAGAAAGGAGGCCTATGAATGAGAAAGTCATCCAGTTCTCACTATTAAACTCAAGGCCAAATTCTGTAGGAAAGAAAATTGTGGAAGACAGCCTAAGATGGTAGAAACAGATTGAACCAACATCTTCTCCTGTGGTATATCTATGCCAAGTGCTCTCTTTCTCCTATTTCTCTTCTTATAAACTTGTCTGTCATCTTTACTTATATTTGTGTCTTGCCTGAATTCTTCTCTTGCCCCTACCAGGACTGAGGTCATTTAACTGCTGTTAACTTTCTGGTACATATTTGGTGCATTGGCCAAGAAATTCAGGCTTTTTTAAAAATTTGGACTCATCTAATGGTTATGATATGATACACACAGAGTTAAAATATATGGTATAAGGCCCCACCCAAATTAGTGGAATACCTGAGCTTGAACCCAAGCAGTTGGGCCATAGAGTTTAATTGAGGCTTTTTGTCAGTTTCCTTATACCCATCCAACTGTCCACTGGATGGCAAACGTAGATTGTTTCACATATTATCCCAGTGCAAACTATTACTCTGTGTATGAATAGTTACTCTGTGTAAATGTGCAGATTTTTCAACATCCTATTTTATTTATTAAATTGTGATAATATTGTTGCTATGGGAAAGAGTATTGATCTAAAAATTTTAAATACGAAAAACCTGATTTCAAGTTCTAAGAAAATTGTTTCTACACATACAGGATGTTAAGCAACTATCAATTCAGAAAAGAAGTAAGGACATGATAATGAAGTCAGAAGAAGCCCTCAAGAGAATTCAAAATCTGCTGAATGTCTACCAAGTGTCAGAGATCCATTATACTTCACAATCTCCGTGAAATTCATCTAAGCTTTACATGGCAGGTTGAAAACGAGTCGTCAAAGCCCTGGAACTGTGCATGTGACCTTATCTGAGAAAAAAGTTGTTGTAGATGCAATTAAGATGAGGGAAAAAATATTCTGAATAATTAAGGTTTTGTCTAATTCCACAGGCAAGTGTCTTTTTAAAAGACATACGGAGCCAGACACTGGTGGCTCATGCCTGAATCCTAGCTACTCAGGAGGCTGAGATTTGAGGGTCATGGTTCAAAACCAGCCCCAGGCAGAAAAGTTCCTGAGACTCTTATCTCCAAAAATCAACTCAAAAAAGCTGGAAGTGGTGCTATGTCTCTAGTGGTACAGCACTAGCCTTGAGCACAAAGAGGATCAAGGACAGCACCTATGCCCTAAATTCAAGCCCCAGGATGAGCAAAAACAAAAAAAAGTCATGGAAAAAAAAAGAGAGAAGAAGAAATCATGTAACCATAGAAGAAGAAATTAGTGTGATATAAAATGGCACAGCAAAAAAAAAAAAAAAAATGCCAACAGTCACCAGAAATTGACAAAAAGCAAATAAGAGAGTGTACTTTGGTCCCGGGAAGGGAGCAAAACCCTGCCAATTAATTCTTAGACTGCACACTGCTGACCTGAACTATAAGAGAACTGATTTCTGTCCTTTTCAGAAACAGCCAATATTGTAAGAACTGGCCTTGGTCTAGCACCATGGTACACACCTATAATCCCAAAGTACAAATGCCTGAAAAAGAGGATCATGATTCTAAAGCCAGCTGGGTTACAAAGCTAGTTTGCAGCTGACAATAAGACTGTCTCAAAAAATGCAAACAAGCAAACAAACTAAAAAATCCAACTTACCACAGAAAGGCTGGCAGACATACAGTTGACACTAATATCCACGTAAGAATGAATGTACTCATTTCACAAGAAAGAAATGTTAGTAAGGAAGTTACCTCTCTTGTTTAGCAAAAACAAGTAATATGAGACTCAGATCATGTATTTATCCAAGACAGTTTATTGAAAACTGTAAAATATTACATTATAAAACCTATGATGATAAGCAGATACTTTTGAAAAAGATAATGAAGATTATGGTTTTGATTACATAAGATGGGTAAAAGTATATTTTAATGAACTAAACATTGAAATCAATTCATAGAAAAGTCTTTTTATGATTACTAGTGAATATGTAAGAAAATGTAGTTTATTAAAAACTTCATAAAAGTAAAAAAAATTACCTAAACAAAGCATCTCTAATTTTCAAAAATTATTATCATGTGGCAATATAATGATAAAATGCAATAAAAATTTTGATGACAGAAGAATTAGGAAGATCCTCAGCCTTCATTATATTAATTATTATTGCACTAGGATAGTCGTTTAACAATTTTTTTGGAATCAAAACTACTTATAGAATGCCTACATTGTGTTTGGTAGCACACCGCTGTGCTCAAAAGCTTTGTCTAACAGAACAATTTTCAACTGTCACAACATGACTAACAAAAGGGAAAGACCTACACAAACAACGTTTTTCTGACAGCAATGGTATTCTTCTATAATCCAACTAACTAGTCTTCTTTCTAAACACAATAGAGACTCAATTATGTACTTCCTGGGAAGATGTTACTCAAGCACTTTGTCCAATACAAATTGAGCAGTACAAGTGATGAGTCTGAAATTTCCATTACTGATAGACACATTTCCAATTGCACATTTAATGTTCTTATGGAGATTTAGATGTCCTTAAATAGCCTCATTCTCTCTTCACAAGAACCAATTTAAATATTTGTGTAATTTTTATTCCTTCTCTTAAGATGTGGCACTTGAACAGCAAAATAAAGTGTATAAATGAGCAAAACATTTTCATGGAACTATATAAAAAACTTTATAATGCAACTTAAAGAAGAAAGGTAAGAAAAGTCAAATAAACTGATTATTTGGATAAAACAACAAAAATATGGATAAAGAATATAGTACATAGCATCCATTGCTTACAAATATGTCTGTTTATGTGAAGTATTAAAAATAACAATGATGCTGATACAAGAAAGAAATAGATGACTGTATAGATACTGCTTGCTCAAAAATTTAAACTTACATTTTTTTAGAAATCCAAACAAAAATGGGCAAATGAATCGAACAATTGCCTTCATGAAAAAATATCCAACAGGTTGCAATATTCTGGTTGCAAGGTCAGTCTTCTCCAAATACTCTGGCTCCCCAGGGAATAATCTTTAACCATCAGAGAAATGCAAGTCACTAATATTCACTTGCATTGACTCCATCTTGCCCTAGTGAGAATGGTAAGCATCAAGAAAAAGACAAAAAATATTGGTGGTTATATGGTGGCAAAAGAGTTCTATATCATGTTGGTGGGAATGCAATCTAGTGTACCAGTAGAGAAAGCAGTATGGAGGTTGCTCATAAAACTGCAAGTCAACTACTATATGAAACAACTATACCACTCTTGAGTATATATCTAAAGGAATAAAAGTCAGCATACACTACAGATACCTATACACTCACATTTGCTGCAGTCTGATATACCAAAAAATAGTCCCAGGTAACCCTGGGCAGAAAAGCTTATAGACTCTATCTCCACAGAAGACAGATGGATAAAGTGGCATGTAACTGTTATCCCAGAAACTACTGGAGGTCTAAAATAGGTTGTGGCATAGAAACATGCAGGGTGATGAAGATGGATGAGACTCAAACCTACAAATAGCCACTACGAAGTATTATAGATGAGTGGCTCAGCAGTAGAGCATCAACCTAGTATGCACAGAGTTCAAGCCCCAGTACTGCCAACAAAGACAAATGTGAAATATACATACAATGGAGTATAAGTCAGCCACAAAGAATAACAAAATTACTTCATTTGCTGGGAAATAAATTGAACTGGAGATCATCACCTTAAAAAACAGACTTAGACAAATACATTTTATATGTAGAATGCAGATTCAAAATTTTAAAAATGGCCTTAGAGCAGGGACTATTTGAGTTGAGAAAGGGACAAACAGAAAGGGAAAAAAGGACTAGAGAGTGTACTAATAGGGGCAATATGATCAAAGTACATTAGATATGTGTATAAAAAGTAAAAAAAAATCTCAAATCTCTAGAGTCATTCTAAATAATTTAATCTAGCTTTGCATTGTTTTTTTGCTTTCTATTGCTGCATTTATAAAAATGTTGATCTCTAAAAATATATTCAGTGAAGAAAGGTCTTTTAATAAGAAAGAAAAGAAATAAGGGTGTACATATTCATAATACAAATCTTTCAACCTTTTTGAAAATTTGATATTAAAAATAAACATTAAGAGAAAAAAAGTCAGATGAAGTCACCCATGTGAATTCTTAAAGACATTTCTCAGTTCACAATTCCGTTTTGTTGAGTCAGATTTTGCTTTTGGTTTTGTTTGAAGAAAATAATTTCATATTTAGAAATCAGGAAGTTTCACATAAAGTCACATTTGGGGGGATTATTTTGCAATATGGAACAATTTGTTTGCCTTCCCTCTTGGTAACAGCTGACACTTGTCTGTGTCTAAGGGGCATGAATGCAGCCATGTTCCAAGGTCTCCACGGCACCTGCTTCTCTCACTTCCAGGACCTCAATTTAGCCCTGACATTTGAGTTTGTATTTGACTCTCAGTACTACATGAGAAAATGGAAATATGAAGACCACCAGTGAAATTGAAAAGAAAGTCAAGCCTACAAAGATCACTTGAAAAGTATAATCAAACAGGAAATAAAAGACCATTTCCTGTTGTAAAAATCAAAAGCAGTGATTGGGACATCAGTGTTTATTTGTGACTATTAGGCTTTTCCCCTTTCATCTCTGGACCTGATTTCTACCACTGCACTTACAATATTGCTTATAAAGTTTTCTCTACCAGCCTGGGATTTCCATGAAGGTATCTACGTTTTTTCCTCATTTCTATCAGAAGACATTGCTTTCACTTAAATATTCTATGCACTATTTTATTAAGGACAGACTGAACAAATGAAGTGTGATATATTATTATGGTTTATTTTGATTTTGACAAACACTAGAAGCCTCAGGTAACTATGGACATTTAATCCAGGCATAAAAAAAACAGAGAAACAACAATCTCCACCTCTGAAATAGAGGCAGAGTTTATGCTCAACTTCTCTACCATATATTGCTATGTTTTCATCAGACACCGGAAGAATAGACTGATCATTAGGATGAGACAGATTTTTGTAGCATCCTGCAGCCCTATGGTTTTGTTTATAACCTTTGACCTGTGGAGTCACAGGCAGTTCACATCTCAAATACAAACTCAAATATGAGAGCTAAATTAAGGTACTGCAAATGAAGCTAACAGGTGTGGTGGAGATTGTAGGAAATGGCTGAGTTCATGCCTAATGTATTTCATTCCTTCTTCATGCCTCCATGATATCAAAGCTTTAAGCAGATGCAAAGACCCAGTCCTGCCTCTTTCCTCAGTGTTCTATGATGATCTTTCAACACCATCCTACTCTGAGTGTTAAAAACAACCCAAGCCACCTCGCTCTCCAACACTGTTCACCCCTTCTTAAATACTCTTGCTCTGCCATCTTACCTCCTCTATCTTTTGTTCAGATGTAGAGTTGTTGGAGATTAGAAGTGGGTGAGGTTCTTTCTGTGCCTTTGAGGCAAATTATTAGGGTGTTCTGTGTTTGGGCAAGGAACCAAGCTAATAATAAAGCAGTTCTCTCTTCTCTTTTCCTATGCATTTATTTCTGGAAATATTCCACAGGGAAGAGATCTGACTAGTACAAGACTGGATCTGGGTACAACTAAATCCATGGGCCAAAATCTACCTCATGTCATCTCAATCCTGCCATTACTTTCAACTCAAATATCTCAATGGCAGTTAAGTGAAAGAGGAAGAAAAGAGACTGTGAGGCTTCATCAGATAGAGTGAGGGTGTTTGGTTAGTGACAGGCACAATTTTACTAATAGACAAAGCACAGTTATTATAAAAAATGACCATTTTTTTAAAACAGCTTCTTTTCACTGGGAATGCTAAAACTGGATGTTGGAGAGCAAAGCTGGGCAGAACTATAGGTTAATAGTCAGAGGTTTAAGTGTTAGACTCAGTTTTAACAACAGTTTGCCTCATGAATCTCATATTTCTGTTTCGTTGTGGTTCTCAGTGAATCCCTTTGCTTTGATTTATTTTGCACACTTAGGATATGCCTGACATAAAATTCATTCAGACCTTTTACTAATGAGTGCATCTTTTTGTTTTCTTGAAAAATACCCTTCAAATAATACTACCTTCAAACATTTTCTTAACTTTTTTCTTTACGTTTTTGGTGGTGGCTGTGTTGATTTCTTGCTTGCTTGCTTCTGGGAACTAATGACTTAGAGCCTCCCTTGGCCCTCCTATATCTGCATTTTAAACAAATGTAGAACTAAATAATTTTTCCAAAGTGTGTCTTTTAGCTTCCCCTATGATGATAGACCTAATTTAAATGGTTTTAGTTTTACATTTCACAATCTAACATGTCGAATCCAGGAATGAACATAACTGCTAGACATTTTTTTTCCTTGAGCAGTGGCCAAGATAATATAATTTTTACATGTTGCTAATGTTATGTATAGGATACTATTACAGTATTGTCTTCGTGAATTCTGGAATCTCATTTCCAGAATTTTTTAAATCCCATGTGTTTCTTCAGAAGGCAGAAATAAACAATCTTGTAAAGTATAATGGTTCAATACATCATACAGTTAAAAGAGCTCTAGGCTATTTTTAGCAATTAGACCATAAAGAGGGAAATGGACCATATGTTCATTTATGATGTCTATAAAGTATAACACATGGAAATAAATTCTGACAGTGATGGTGGAAATATTTGCATGTCACATTTTATCATGTATCACTGGAGGTCATGGGTAAGATTTGTCAGGATGCTTTTTGGATCTGAGAGGGTCAAACTGGCATCATGAATATTAACTTCAGCTACCACTGAGTGACACCTATGGACAGAGATTAAATTGTCTTTATCTTACCTTTTCTTGCTTCCTGTTCCTTCATGGTAATTCTGATAACTTTCCAGGAATGATTTTTTAATCATGTCTCACTCAAGCTTTGCTTTGCAGTGTCAGATGCCAGAAAAAGCTTTGTTTCTAAGCACATCCTAAGTCACTAGGGGTAAACTTTTTCTGGGGATTGAGACCCCAAATAGAAGTTTCTGCCACTGGCAGCTGTTGCTTGACCTAACAAAACAGTGCCAGGGTGCTAGGGCAAAAAGCTTGTTTCTCTTCTCTTCTCTTCTCTTCCTTTCCCCAGCATCTCTGGAGGAAGCACCATTCCAGGTAATAAGAAAGTAGAAAGAACTGGAAGATGTGAGCCAACCCACAGGCTTGAATACAACTGAAAGATGGACATGCACACAAAAATTATTGCAGGGTGAACAAAACTTTTATTCTATTTCTCACAAAGTCTGAGAAGGGCAGAGGCTGAGAGAGTAAAATGCTAAGACCAACACAGCATTAAGTAAAGGAAGGGTACAGCCAAAGGAGATTGCTGGTGTTCCTGAGAAGGGGAGACACGGAAAAGCCGATGATGAAAGAAAGGTAAGAGCCCAGAGCCAGCAAGGTTCAGAAAATCCTAGAACTATAGGAGAGAAGATTTCCTCCTCCTCCAGACTGACAAAAGAAAGAAAGAAACAGCCAAATGGAAGGTGTGAGTTGCTGGAATGAAAAGAAACTCCTGGAATTATGGAACTTGTAATTAGCCTTCTGCCTATATGAAGGTATTTTTTTCATTTCCCATTCTCACAAATGTTCATCATGTAGGGTCATCTGGACTACTCAATGAAAGTAATCACAGAGTAGTAAGTTAAAAAGTGTTCAAACCCCATATGTTCAGTAAACTCCCTTTCAAATTACAGGGCGGAGGTGTGACTCAAGTGGGAAAATCCTGCCTAGCAAGTTCAAGACCCTAAGTTTAAATCCCAGTACAGCTAAATATGTGTATTCAAATTATGGTCCACTCTAAGAAGATGCATCTTAAAGAAAAACATCCTCTGAGGCCTTGTATTATATCATTTGTGTTTTTCGTGGTACTCATCATTTCTATTTGGACATAGAAATGTGTGCAGACTTTTCATCTAAGCTACACATTTCTTGAGAAGATGATATATCTGAGATACTTTTGTAATTTGACTTGGCCTAACACTGAGCTCTTGTATTATTTTATTTGTATTTCTTTGTGGTACTCATCTCTTCTAGTTGGACATGCAGATGTATGCAAACTTTCCTTTTAAGCTACACATTTCTTGAGAACATAATGTATGTGAGATACCTTTGTAATTTGGCTTGGCCTAACATAGGGCTTAAATGCAGCAAACATATGGAAGAAATAAGTGAATGAATGACTATTGAAGTAATAGGCTGTATGTGACTCATGTAAATAGTGAAGTCACTGTTTGCACATATATGAACTGTGTGGAGTAGACTTGATCAGATAAGGCCTTTCAGCAAAGTTAACGTGAGGTAGTCTATAAATAAAAAGATGCTTGTGTTAGTATTGAGCAATGAAAGCATACAAGAGAGAAGAATGATATTTTGGAAAACACACCATGCATAATGTTCTAAACATGTAGCTCTATATTTATTTAAAAATCATCTTCATCACAATGGACAGGAGAAAATTTGTGATCCAGAACTTCAGGTTTGGAGCAGGACAGTTTGGGACAAGGATAGGAAGAAATAAAAACTATCACTCTAAAAAATGCAATGCACACACAATATTTAAAGGAGAAAAGTGAAGCATACTTGAAATGTGTGATATAAACATTATGAGACAATTCCAATAATACTAGAGATTATTATTTTAAAACCACATCAACTCACTTGCCATGTTTACTTACTCCATTAGTAACTAGCATAACCTGTTCATAGCCATGTTATAAACAATAACATAGCAACAACACCATAAACTACTCAGCAACAAATGATAGCTGGACCAGACAAGTTTCTTAGAAATCTACTCATTTGCATATTCAGTAAATATTTCTTTAATTCTATATAGAAATAAGGCAATGAACAAAGCCATTTGAGAAATTTCTGGAGGAGTAAGACAATGTCCCTGTAATCACAAAACTATGCTTGGAATATCAAAATTTTTGTGCAGGCAACAACAAATAAAAAGTTTATACAATGTGTGTTACCTGTGAACCCAAGGAGACTATTTGGAAAGGGTTTCGTGGAAAGGTCTAATAAGTACTCAGCCAATTAGCTTCCAGGAAGATGCAGCATTTGTTCTAGGACTTTAAGGTAGATATGACTACATAGTGACTTTTAAAGAGTACTAAAAAATCAATAGAAAAAAATGTTAATAAAAATACACGGTGAAATATGGCTACTTCATGAAGTACCAACTATTTCCAAGTTCTAGATTCACCAGCATGCAAGATAAAAATGGAGAAGCAAACATAAAACAAAAAAAAAAAAGGGCAATGGATTGGATACTGGTAGTGTAATAGATTTGTCTGTGATTCCCGGAGACTGTTTAATGAACAATACTTTTCCAACAGCTCAGGCAGTAATATAAATTTTTCCCATGACTAGAATTTACCTGCAATATTGAAAACAGCTGCTTGGTTTCTCTTGAGTAACTTCCCAATTTATTACCTTGAAGTATGGATTGTTTTCATTTAAAAAACTCAAAACCACACAACATTATACATCATAATATATTCCTTGCAGATTTTGAGAGTATCTGTTAGATATCTAAAAGCAAGGGCATTCCATTTAACTGCACAAAGTTAATTTATTCTGTAAATAGTACAATCTTGTAGCATTTACACCAGCAAAACCAGAACCTATGAAGCCAATAAATGAAGGTTAGAGTATCAGCCATAATTTACATTTCCAGCTTATAGTCACAGTAATGAAACCCTTTAGGATTATTAAAATGCATTTTGTGCAGTGTATTTATTACTTGGCATTTCTTATTTATGATTCATTGAAAGATGAAGCTAAGTGAAATAAAATACAAACTAAACTTTCACCAGAATAATGAGGTCCTATTTGCTCTCTTAGCCAAATATACTTTTACTAGGGCTTAAATGGTTGTGTTGGTTTCATTCTTAGGAAAAATGCTTTTAACTTTACCTATTTTGGAGACCTTTTTTTAAAAAACAAGCTAATTTAGCATAAAGAAAACATTGTACATAGGTTTTCAAACTAACTTACATTATTTAAAACACCTGATTAGAAAACTTTATTTCATGTGAGGTCACAATGAACAAATAGTTTCAAGCTTTCTTGTAGAATAACTAATGATCTCACTAGGGTCCACTGACTTGTTGGTCGATTACTATCTGAATGCATAACAACTTCCCTCATAACTGAATTACTACTGCTTCCCACTTACAAAGAATAGCTAAAATTTCATTACCACTCTCTGTCTTTCTACTCTCAGAAAATGTTTCTTCTTCCAAGTAGAAAGATTTACAGAAAATGCCTTTTTTTTTTTTTACCGGGCTTCATTCCCTGATGTCACGGCCTTCTCCAGGAAAACAAAAGTATGATCATTTACACCCGCATAAAATCTGATGGAATCATTTTTTTCCTGACATGTTCCCTGAGGCTACATCATCTTGGAATAGAAGAGAGAGGGCAATCAGTTGATTCAATTTGTTACTCCTTTCACTGATGGAAGTGTACAAAACTTCTCTGCCTTTGAGTCTGTGAAGCTTCCACATGCTACGGTCACAGGACTAGGATAGGCCTGGAGCTTCCATGTTGAACTTTACAACATGGAGGCTCATCCAACATGAGCCTGTGAACATGTGGCATGTGAACACAGACACAGCACGATTGTTAAATGTCTCTATGCCTCAGATTTTTTTTCCTCTTATAAACAGATATAAGATCTACCTCAAATTACTGCCATGATAATCAAATAAGATAATTTCTACAGAGGCCTAATACATACAAATGATAATACCATTGTCTTTTTTTAAATTTAATTTTATTGTCAAGGTGATATACAGAGGGGTTACAATTATATACGTAAGACAGTGAGTACATTTATTGTCAAACATTGTTATACACCCCCATTTTTCTCCCACTTTTCTCCCCCCAAGCATCCTTCCCGTTTTTGTATAGTTCATTTCCAACACTGTCTTGTGAGTATCGCTATTGCATTGGTTAGCCCTTTGTCTTTTGTCTTACCATTTGTTGTTCCCCTCTCCTTCCATAATTCACATTAATGTATATACAATTCACAGAATACCAAAATCAAATACAGTGACAACAAGGGATAAACCATAGGAGGAAAAAATGCAAAAAAAAAAAAGTAACTTCACATAGTACATTAAAAACAACAAAGTAAAACCTCTTGTTTCCATATCTTGAAGTTCATTTTGCTTAGCATGATCTTATATGGTCATATGTACATAGCTATTGAGCTATTGTGAACCTCTTCTAGGACTATCCTAGATATACACTAATGATTACAAATGAGGGAAACCATGGAGCTTATGTTTCTTTGGGTCTGGCTTACATCACTTAATATGCTTCCATCAGAAAGAATGATATCTCCCCATTTGTAAGGAAATGGAAAGACTTGGTGGAAAAAATCATATTAATACCATTGTCTTTTTTTTTTTGTCAGTGGTGGGGCTTGAACTCTGGGCCTGGGCATTGTCTCTCTGAGCCACAGCCCCACTTCCGGTTTTCTAGTGGTTAATTGGAGATAAGAATCTCACCGACTTTCTTGCCAGAGCTAGCTCTGAACTGAGAGTCTCAGATCTCAGCCTCCTGAGTAGCTAGGATTACAGGTGTGAGCCACCAGTACCCGGCTAACCATTGTCTTTTACAGATTAAGTCAGGTAAAAAATCTCATCTTCTGATCTAGTAATTCTACTAAAAACTCTCCTTCCCTGCACCAGCTTTGGACCCAACTCTTGTTCCATAGCTTCTCTATTTTTTTTTCCTTCATTCAGCAGAAGGATAAATCCCTTCTTTTGTTTTTTTTTTTTAAGAGAAATCTGGCACTCTCTCCTAGCAAGCTTTGTTTTTCACTGAGTGGAAGCCATAACTAATTTAGAAAAAACCTCTGAGCACTGACATGCTCAGTCAGTACAATGGGATGCCCATAGGTGAGAGCACCAGTGGCTGGTGGGGCTGACTCTTCAGGCAGAGGATGACCCCACTATCACTTACTCACAGCAAGAATCCTGAGCATATGAACTGTTTAACCTCACAGGTCTTTGTTCTAAGAAAATGGTAATAATCACACCAATCTCCTAGACTTGTCAGGGTTATAAAAGAAGTTAATATGTATACATGTTTAGAATAGTATCCCAAAGGTGTTTTTAGAACCCACTATAAAATGTGATCTCTGTGTAGTTGTTTTCTTTGTCAATAAACAAAATTGCATAAACTTAGAAGTTAGGTATAAGTTTAAAGCCTGGCAAATTCACTTCAAATTGTAAGCTTAATTAAGGATGACGATAACTAACATCTATTTTATTACTAGATACCACATTGTTTCATTTGTATAGACAACCATTTTTTTTAGGATAAGTATTGTTTGTATTCCCCTTTGGCAAATGAGTCAACTAAGATCTAAAGGGGTTTGTTATAATCCAAAGATACAGTTGGTCAGTGGCAAAATTAGAATTCTTTTCTTTCCAGGAGCCAGTGATTCATGCCTATAATAAAAGTTACTCAGGAAGCTGAGACAGAGGATTGCAGTTTGAAGCCAACCCAAGCAGAAAAGTCTATGAGACGCTGAGTTCCAATTAACTAGCAAGATGAAAAGCCACAAGTCAGTTGTGGCTTGAATGGTAGAATGCCAACCCTTAGCAAAAATGCTAAGGGACAGTGCTCACATCCTGAGTTCAAACCCCAATACTGGCACATGCACGCATGTGCATGTGTACACACACACAAGAATTTTTTTGTGTCTTTGACCATTCAGCTCCGTTGCCTTTCTGTTTTTTATAGGCTACTGATCTTACAGTATTAGATCTCAAATAACTTAAGAGTTAAAGAAAAGCACTTTTTATGATTAAATTGAAAACTGAAGTTCACTTTATGAGGAGCATAAAAAATTCTTAGAAGCAGTGGGTGTGAGAACCACACAGATTTAAATGTTAAGGTATACCATGGGAGTAGAGGAAGAAATCATGGTAGATTGGTTGGTTCATAGAACAGCAACAGAGCAAACCTAATGTGGCATTTGCTCCATGTGCTAGATAAGAGACTGTAACAATAGTTAAGCTCATGCCTCTAAAAATAAGTGTATCCAAGGGTCCTGTAAACACAATAAAAATGTCTTTTTCACACTTGGAATTGTTTGCTGACACCATTTAAAAGGAAATGGAATGCAGACTCAAATATGCTCTGGGAAATAGTTGTTTGGCCTGGAACACACCCCTGAAGTACATATTTGCCTTGTCCTGTTTTCTCTGCTGCTCAAAAGGTTTAGTTGCCCTAAGATGAGGGACAGTGGGTGTGACATGGTTGGCAGAGCAGCAAGGAAGCTGAGTTCTTAGGAAAACATGTCCTGGGTGAGGAATGCACTAGTTTTGTCAAAGTTCTTATCTCAAAGTTGTTAAATGGAATAGCTCTAGTCTTCTTTTTATTATTAATAATTTTTATTGTAAAAATACCATACAGAGAGGTTACAATTACATGAGCAAAGTAATGAATACATTTTTTTTTGTCAAGCATTGTTCTAGTCTTCTTTAATAACAAGAATAGCTCTATACCACCCAGAAGCATGCATGAGGAACATGCATGTTTTGGCTGTAACAGTAGGGGTAGTAAATGAAAGAGATTTTTGGAGATGTTATAAAAAATGAAATAAAGGAAATAAAAAAGCAATAAATGGAAAGTGAGACTGAGAGAGAGAAAGGTATTTGAGTGAAAGACAAAACAAGACTGATCAGAAAGAACTAAATTTAATGGGAAATTTGCTCAAGCTTTCCCTATGATTTAACAATCTCCGCATCTCCTCATGAGAACCTGTAATATGTGCCCTAGTTGCCACTATTTTTTTTTACTATGGGCTTTAAATTCCAAGAAAGGTAGGGGCATGGAAAAAATTCTGTCATCAGCTTCTATTCAGCCCATAGACTACCCAGGGCTAAAAGAAGACCCTGAAAATTCCCTGGCTGTATGTTTTCATAAGGAGAGAGAGGGAGAGAGAGCGACTTCCAAGACATTGCCAGCAATGTGAACTAGCTCACACAGGTAGCAGGTTCTTCCTGGTAGATACCTTCCTCCTGGTTACTATGTGGTGCAAAGAAAGAAAGCCAATCTCAGACCAAATTCAGCAATATATGTCCTATTCAATTTACCCAGGAATTATGCCCTAATAATACATAATAGATTGAAAATGTGGTAAGTTAAAAAGGCACTTAATATGCTGCCATGAGCAAACACCATTGCTTAGCAACACAGTGTGGAGCAAGTTTACCCTTATGATCATATGTCTGACTAGGAGCTACAGCTCACTGCCTCTGCCAAGCACTGCGTCGTTTTTTACCACCTGGGGAAAATTTAAAATTCAAAATTTGATAGAGTTTTTGCTAAATTCATATCAGTTCAGTAATACTACAAAGTAAAAAGCACCTAAGTACAATGATGGTAAGTCTAGGATCTATACTTCCACTTATGTGTTAGTCAGCTTTCCAATATTTTAACAAAATACCTCAAGAAAAAAAAATGTATGAGGAGGAAAAGACTATATGGCTGAGGAATTCAGACGCTAGATCTATTGTTTTGGTTGTGTGGCAGGTGAACAGCCACTCAAACTTGTTCGCCTCGTGGAGACCAGGAAACAAGAAGGGGAAAGAAAAGAAAGGGGCTGAGGGTCCCAAAACCCCTTCAAGGGCACTCCCACAATGAGCTAACTTTCTCGCACTATCTTTCACCTCCTAAGGGTTCAATTACCCCTGAACACAGGCTGTGAATAAAACATTTAGTATATGGGTCTTTAGGGAACCATATTTAAGATCCAAATCATAAGGACATATATTACCAAGAAGCTACAGAAGCCATTGTAAAACATAGTTTTGGAAGTGTAGTCCTGTCTCAACTTTGTGTCCCTCAGGCTCCCCAGAGAAAACTTTGCATGAAGCATCTTCTTAGGGTAGATGAGGTGATATCATAGATGCAGGATTCAGCTCCATTTCTGTTTGAATTAAGTGAAACAGGCTTGGATCAGGAATTTGGAACAGTGGAAGATACTGAGAAGAAAATGAAGAGTCAGGAGGCCTTTAACTCTGCATCAAGGGTGAAGACAACAGAAGCCTGTACAATATTTCAGACTAATCTACTCAGTTCACCCAATTTCTACTAGTTATTATGTCAATTGAAAACCTTTTACTGCAGATTGAGATAGCAGTAGTAAAAAGGCCTGGCCTCTGAAAAAAGGAAGATATTGATTAGGTTCTTTCAGATACTAAAAACCTTTCTGGAGTATCCTATGGATTAGGATGCTTCAAATTTTAACTAAGCATGGATTAAAACTAATTTACAGTCACTCATATAAATCTTCACATGATAACATCTCCAGTGGACTATTTTGAAGGTAAATAACAGCCACTTCAACAAGGAATTGCCTTCGGCCTTGTTGCTAACAAGTGACACAGCTGGTACATCCTATGGTTGAAATTACTATTGCTGAAAAGAGTTTACAATACAGAGAGGAACAGGCACAATCCTAGACAAAAGGAAGAAGTCAGAACAAGTTTTTGTTGGTTTTTTTTTGGTGGGTCATTGGGCTTGAATTCTGGGCTTGGGTGTTGTCCTTGTGCTCTTCAGCTCAAGGCAAGCGCTCTACTGCTTGAGCCACAGCACCACTTCCGGTTTTCTAGTGGTTTATTGGAGATAGGAGTCTCACAGACTTTCCTGCCTGGACTGGCTTTGAACCATGATTCTCAGATCTCAGCTTCCTGAGTAGCTAGGATTACAGGCATGAGCCATCAGCACCCGGCTAGAACAAGTCTTAAACTTACAAAAAGTTAAATTTGTATTTGTGGTATTTAAAAAATCTGTCCATTTTTTATTTTCAGTGAGTATTAAGTGTTTGGAGACAAAAAATGTCTGTTTCTTCTTCACATAATTCTCTAAAGAAAAACCCAGATAAATGACAATATATGTGAAATCATCGCATGTACAAACTCTTGAATTCATCATATTCCCTCATAGAAATATACTGTAGTGAGACTTACATGAAATATAGCTGTGCACAAAAGGTTCTGAGGATGCTCCAGCATATTCTCATGCTAGCAGATCAATGCGAGCAGATCAAGATCATCAGTAGGGAATTGTCTAAAACCATCTAGTATAATTCACAACTAAGCACCTTCCAAGCATATTGATGAACAGCCCTTTTGTCACAGAAAGATGACCACAATGAGCTGAGCTCTCCTTAAGGCCAGCAAAGAAAAACACACTGTCATTTAATTATCTAAACATAAAACCGTGAGCATGTGTGCATGCCATGTGAAAGAAAGTTCACCCAAATGTTGAGTCATTTTCTCAACATTTCACACTAAAATTTGTCTTCCGTTGTGGACTTTGTGAAGCATTTATGATGAGTGTCTATATCTTTAAGCATTATTAAGTTACTAAAAAAATTGCTATTATAGGAATGACTGATGATATGGCCTGTATTTGAGGTTTACATTCTTCGAAACATAAACCAGCTCAAGTCAGTCCCTTATTCCAGATATTAGCTTCCAACTGAACTGGTTCAAAAAACGTAAATCCTTAATGGAGTCTAACATATGACTACCTGTATAGCCTTACCATCTGTCTTTCACACCCAGTGCCCTTTTGACCTTACTGGCCAGTTATCATTATCCATATTCTACAAAAATATTTAAAAGGGAGTAAGTATTCTAAAATATACAAATAATGAGAATGGTGATACCACTTCTAATTAAGTCTGCAATTCTAAATCCAGGCTCCATTCATTGCCTCTTCCGGGGACTTCTAGAAAATGGAAAGTTCTGTCTGGACCCAAAGTCAGTAGAGTGCCAGAAGGAAGGCTATCAGCAGGTAAAGCTCCCCAGCAAGTTCACAGCAGTGGTTCTTTGGTACAACACAGGAAACTCTGGGACTTTACTGGCTAGGTTTTTCAGGCAATTAATCACCAAGCAAAAAAACAAATTTTGAGAAACTTGCAATTTTTGACAGATGTTATTAAACTATAGATTGAAGTTCACAATTCAAAAATTTTAGCTATTCACATTTTAGCCATAAAATATCAATAAATAAAAGTTAATTTTCTTCTTTTATGTTTTAAGCCATGGAAGTCACATGCCAGCATATACACACACACACACACACACACACACACACATACACACACACACACACACACACACACACATACACTACAGAACACATCGGAATTGCTTTTGCACAAAGTATCTTTTACTGAGAAACAATCAACATACATGTTAAGAATAATAATAGCAAATACAATTTCCAAGTTATTTAAGTAACAGAAGCAAGCTTGAACCTCCACAAAAAGAAAAAAATAATTTAATAATTCAAAGATGAGACAATTTTGCTAACGAGGAAATTAAGGGGAAAAAACTCATCAATAAGCCACCAATTTGTCTACTTGATTTTGCTATCTTATGTGCAATTGATGATAATTTTGACAGAGTAGTTATATATAGTCTGAACAAAATTCATATTTTAAGGGGCTCAGATATATTAGATAAAGTTAGGTTTTTAACATTCTCTGTTTAAAGAAGAATGGAAAAGTTATTTATTCTAAGTTAAATTTAATGTTTTGGCTCTCAGATTTTATTCTCAGTTTGAGATTTCAGAAAGCAGTCTTACTACAGAGAATGGAAAAGAATGGCAAGAAAAACTTTCAGTGGATCAATTTTATCATTTAATTTCTGACTGAAGAAGTTGTAAGTTGCCAATCATTATATTATTCTAGTGTGAAATGATTTATCATGTGACTGATTTTCTTCCAAAAACCCAAGAAAGAGCTAAGACATAAGTCAAAAAATGAGAAGTGGTGCTGTGGTAGAGCACGAGCCTTGAGCTGAAGAGCTGAGGGACAGCGTCAAGGCCCAGAGTTCAAGCTCTATGACCAAAAAAAAAAAAAAAAAAGCCAAAGAAAACAGGTTAGAAAACTTTCTAATTAATTCCAGAATGCTAGGCATAGTATTATGATATTCAATATTCCACAGGTAGACCATTCTTTGTGAAGGAATGTGAAACTTCTTGAATGATATTTCCCACATGTCAAGAACAACGCTCTTCATCAAATGATGCTACATTAAGCTATAGCGTAAATCAATGTTGGTATTTTCTGGATGAACAGAATCAACACCATCCAGAGGTCATTTGTACAGAGAGACCTGATGGTTTTTCTGAAGTTTGCTTATTTTGTTTGAATTTGTCAGCCATGAAAATCATGAAAAAGTGTAGTTACTGAATCCTCAATATTTAAGATTTTTAAGCTTATATTGGTCCTTATTGTATATATTAAGAGATATATGATTCTTGGGATTATTCTTCTTCTTAAATGATTACTATAAATGGAAAGTCTCATTTGGTTCTAGAGAGAAGATTCCCTAAGAATCTTCATTTTTCCAGTTGTAGCTCAAGTCTAATAGGCTCTTGGGAGAAATTCATTTAGGTTTTTTGTTGCTGTTGGTCATGGGGCTTGAACTCAGGGCCTGGGTGCTGTCCCTGAGCAATTTTTGCTCAAGGCTCTGGCATTCTACCACTGAGTCATAGCTGCATTTCCAGTTTTCTAGTGGCTAGTTGGAGATAAGAGTCACACAGACTTTCCTGCACTGGATGGCTTTGAACTGCAATCCTCAGACCTCAGTCTCCTGAGTAACTAGGATTATAGGCATGAGCCACCAGAGCCTGGCTTTCACTTAGTTTTTAACTCAACATTTCAGTGTTTCCATGACTCTTCTAAGTTCCTAACCTGAAGAGCTTGAGAATTTGGGCAAAAAAGAACTCTTTATTTTTTTAGTATTACATAGTTACATAAAGATACTTTCTTATATCTATTTGTTTCCCCAAATATAAGAGGTAGTGCATTCTCAGATATGTATATCCAAGTGGGCTAATATATTTTTCTTTGTCCCAACAGTGCAATGATTTAAAAGATTCCCAGGCTGTGAAGGAAGGCCTTTTATCCTTTCTCATGCTAGGCATTGGGACAACCTTACCTACAACTGCTGTGGCTACTTGTATCTAGGCAGATTTTGCCATGATACCATTCTCAGAGCGTGTCATAGCAGGTGAGAGGCTGTTTGGCCTACTCTAAGATAGGTTTTGTTTTGATGGATACTTTAGGCGGCTGGCCCAGCAGTCTGCTAATTCACTATCTGAGGTAATATTTTTAGTTGAAGAGACTCGAGTATGGAAATGGAATAAGAAGATTTTTATTTGAAACTACTTGTCAAAGAATATACAGTGATGAATGGTCTCAATTCTACTCTAAATATAGCCATCCCTTCATTTCCACAGTTAGCCCCTTGGGGATGACAATTACGCTGTAGGTGCTTTTAAAACGATTCTGAAGTGCAAAGGAACACTAAATTAATTTAATAACTAAACTATTCATAGAAGACATGACAAAGATACACAAAACATTCTTAATGCAAAAGTACACCTGGAAAGTTTGAGATTAAACATTAATTATTATGCATTTTAACCACTAAACTATTAACATGATGGATTCAGGGACTAACCTTCTCTCTGGCTCACCACTGTACTCCCAGGGCCTATCACAAAAGTTTATAGAGGGAACTCAGTAATATTTGTTGAATAAATAGATGAACAAATTGTAACACAAGAACACTGTAAAGACTGTTATAAGCATTATAGATGTTACATATGTTTTATATGTTTTTCATATCAATCCCATGCTATGTCTTTTATTTACAAACTGTTGCATATTGTTGCAGGGAGTTCTCTTCTGTTAAATCCATTGACAGGTTATATTTCTCTGGTTCCTTTATAGTTAGGCAGCCATTGGACTGAGTTAAACACAATTGAATATAAGTACAATTGAAGTGTATCACTTCTAGGTGCAAGCAATTAAGGGCAGATATGCCTTCTCTGGATGCCTTATTTTATATGCACAGCTGGATGTAGAGGAGGACAACCCTCTAGAGTCAGATGATATTGCTGCCAAATTAGAGAATGAGCCTGGGTTCCTGAGTTATTACATGGAAAAGTACCAGAATCTTACTCTTTTTTTTTTCAGTCTTGTGGCCTGAACTCTAGGCCTGGGCGCTGTCCCTCAGCTCTTCAGCTCAAGGCTAGCGCTCTACCACTTGAGCCACAGCACCACGTCCGGCTTTTTCTATTTATGTGGTGCTGAGGAATCGAACTCAGGGCCTCCATGCAAGGCAAGCACTCTACCACTGAGCCACCTTCCCAACCCCAATACTTACTTTTATAGCACTATGACAAAAAGAAAAATAAACATTGGGGTTATTGTATAATAACATTATTGTTATTGCAACTAACCCATACTAAATGATACATTATAATAAGGAAGAAAAATTATTTAGTAAATATATATATCCAAATACATATTTGGGGATATATAAAAATATATAATATATAAATATATAAAATATATCCCCAAATATGTTAAAAACACAAATGCATTTAAATGGTAAGCAAAAAAATCAAGATATTTTTAATATTATAAATGATGAAACTAAAATTGGAACTTGTAGTTTTATTCCATTTTTACAGTTTAGGTAAAGGGAACAAAATACCCTGGGTAAATAGAAGATTGAGTAGTACAGCAGTCTTAAAAGATCTTACAATGGATTTTGTTCCATAGGCTTCTTCCGTTGACTTCCAAAGCAAAATAGAAAGCCTTTGCTTGAAAGTGTCTTTCATGCTATTCTACTCATATCCTTGCATTTATATCTGTATTTAGTTGTAGATAGCATTATTTCAGTGTTTATTCCATAATACAAATACTATACTTATATAGAATTCACAGCTCAGCTGCCACAGTCAAATTCAAAGACTCAGCAAAATGGTTAAACTGGTTCCTTGAAATTGTGCATAATCTGTTTCTTTAGAGCTGATCATGAAATAACATCTCCACGAACCAAGTGATCCAAGAAATAAAAAGTATACATTTGCATAATTTGGGGACAAAGTAAGGATTTCTCTGACATCACACAAATTATTACCTATCTTCGCTTTTTCCATCATTATGAGTTGCTGATCTAACAAGGAAAATTAACATACACCTAGATTTTGCAAACCATTAGTCTGCAAAAGATTCAGTTTGGCTCAAGCCACTGACCCACCCAATATCTCCTTATCCCTTTGGCACTACTCCCTTATAAGATAAACATCTTTACCCTTTTCTCCAATTAGATCCATGGTTCAGAAGTCACAAGCATCCATTTAGAGTCCCTCATTAATGAACTGTCTCTCTCAAATAATATCCTAAGGAAATAAAAAGGGAGAAAGTGTAACTTTGTTTTAGGCCTTTAACTTGATTTAATTAAGTATAACTTCCTATTTTTCTGTTATTCTGTTTATTTGGCTAAGTGCCACTATTTTTACCACTATTTAGAAAACATCCTTAAATCTTAAACAAAAAATTGATACTAATGCAGCTGGTAGTGAAGCGATTATTAAAACTAACAATTGTACTGGAGTTTAGAAAAATCTGAAAGACAAACTTGAGATCTGAAGGATAAATTTAAAGCCACAAAGTAAATAGGGTTGCCATAAGTATCAAAATAATTAAAATCAACCTAAGAACTATAACTCAATATCAGAATATCCTTTTTTGACAGATCACTTAATAGACCAAATTCCTACCATTTGGGAGTAATATAAAACATCACCTGATAAACTAGAAAAACAAGCATTTTCTCCTGAAATAAACTTTCCTATTTCAGTCTCCACACAAACTGTCCTCTGCTTTGGACTGGTAACCTTAAAAGGAAGCAGTATCTGCCTGGTTTTACATTGCTGCTTCATTTCATGGATAAATCACTCCACAAATAGCATAAATATGTAGAACATTCCTGGCATGTACATTACCAAATAAGCTTTTTAAACTTTTGGAAGGGTGAACTTTACATCCACATAAAATGCTTTGAAAGCAGTGATCAATCTGCTGTTTCTTATAATTCATTACATAGTGCCCATGGAAATTAGAGATGGTAGAAACTACACAGTGTAATTTCCCTTGAGAGTGTAAATCATCCCCCAACCATCCCTACACAGCCACACCTGTTTTTATAAAATTCATGTGGTTGAATTCCTTAGTCATTTAACTCAGATTTTTCTTCCTTCAGATCAAGAATTTCCCAATCAGGGATGGTTGCATTCCTACCCATAGTGAGCCAGAAGGACCAGAAAATCAGAAGAGTTTCTATAGTACCAAAGCTACAGGACTCTTCATGTATTTATTATTGGCTTGATTTTGGAGCCAATGCTTGCATCATTCATATAAGCACATAGTATGTGAAGGGGAAAAAATACTCCCTTCCTGAGTCAACTCCGTATGTGCTGGGTCACGAGAAGGCTGAAAAAGTGCTGTACAGAAGTACCATGCACAGCTTCCCTCAACTACTCCTGACCAAAAGAAAGGAGTCTCAACTAGCAGCAGCTCCACATTCCACATTCCTACCCAGAGCAGAACAACAACTTGCTCACCACACACTACCTAAAGAGACATACCCAGCACTCGAAGTAAACAAACATGTGACACGGTATATCCTATACTATGATCTCATATTTATAAAACAGATGGGTGTACTTATTTGTTACGGCTGCTGTAACAAAGTATCATAAACTGAATGATTTCAACAATAGAAATTTGTCCCTTAGCTCTAGAGATTAGGGGTTTTTAAGCTCAAGGTATTGGGTAGATTGATTTCTCCTAGGTAGGACTGTGAGAGACAATTTGTTCTTTGACTCTTACTAGCAACTGGTTGTTGGCTTGACAGTCTTTGAAATTCTATTGTTTAATAAAAACATCGTCCTAATCTTTACTTTCATCTTAACATAGCATTCTCTCAATAAGCATGTCTTTGTGTCCAAATCTCTCCTTTTTAGAAGGACAACAGGCACATTGGTTTATCACTCATACTAATGAATGACCTTATCTCATCTAATTTTATCTACAGCAACTCTGGCCAAAAAAGGTCTCAGAACTACCAAGAAATAGAATGTCAATGTACAAATTTTGATGGGCTAGCATTCCAACATAGTAAAGCAAATGAAATATAAAAAGCTTTGGTTTTATGTAGTCAGTCATGCATAAGGAAAGGAAGGAAGGACACCCAGGATATACCAACTAAACTTTTGCTACCTGACTTTGGAATTAGCTAAAATTGAGGGATAGTTATTATATGTTTCATTATACCTTTGGCATCACATTAATTATTAAAATGATTAGGCATTAACCTCATAATTAAAAACTGATATAAATGTAATGAAAACATTTTAACATAAATATTACTGGAAAGCAGAAAA
>NW_012267221.1:2990479-2999662 GCF_000151885.1 Dipodomys ordii | reverse complement strand
TAACATTTAAATCTAGATGGTGGGTGTGGTAGTATATATAATTTTATTTCACCAATCTGTGAGTTTAACGTCCATTCAACCAACCATAGGCTGAAAATACACAGCAAAATTGTTTCTCTATGAAACATGCACAGACTAGACCTTGTTCTTGTCATTATTCTCTAAACAATACAATAGAACATCAACTTATAGAATATTTAAATTTCATTAAGTATTAATAGTAATCTAGAGATGGTTTAAAGTATATAGAAATGTACATAGGTTATATGAAAATGTTTGCATTGTATATAATACTCTTGGGCATCTGTGATTTTGGTTTTTGAACTAGTCTTTCACAGACTTTATATATATGTATATACATATTAATTTATATATGTATATATTGTGCACATGTATGCACATGCATATACACATATGTGAGATATATACATATATGTACATGTATACAGATATGTGAGGTAGGTAGATGGCTGTGAGATTATGTGTCCTTCATTTTTAAATAAAGTTTTCTTTATTTTCCAAATTTCCTACAATAAGAATGTATTTCCATTAAAAAGAGTGACTTGATGAATTTGATCAAAATATGTGTAATTAATTTGTAGAATTTGTTATTTAATTCTTGCAATTACTTCACACTAATATTTTTTACAAAAGCAATTTTTATGTTTTTATTGTAAAAATAGTGTATCTCTTTTAAAATTGAAGCCACCACATAACTGCCATCTAAATGAATCTTCATTTAGATGCCCTCTAATACAAACCAAATTATGCTTTATTAAAAGAAATTACCAGCACAGAATTTTATTTATTACATTTATATTTGTGAGCTATGCCTCCCTTTTTTGCCTGTAGTCGTTATTATTAAAATTCACAGTAATTTATGGATGTTTGTCACCATCTTCATCATAATAAAATGTCATTTCCTATAAATCTCACATCACTGCCACAGTAGTGGGGTTACAGAGGACCGCTGGATGTATTTCTCAGAACGCTCACATAATGACACAACCACAGATCTTCTCCAAATTTCCTCTGTGGTGTTTCATGTCTGAAAGCACAACTAATCTGAACACAGAACTAATCTGCAGAGACCTTGCAATTTATCTTTCACCATGATTACAATTTCTAATCTAACCAGCAGCAGTTCAAATTGAACTCTGATCCAAATGATCAATAGCCATGGGCAACCCATTAGACATGTGAATATTAAATCGTTTTTGGATAAGGGCTGTCCAAATGAAAAGCATATAATTATCATTTATTAACATATATTGAGGCAAATAACACAAAAACATGTGAGCTGCGTCTCAAGCAACCTATCAAGAATTCCAATGGCTATGATGCTAAGGTTAGATATTTTACATATGAATTAATAGCAAATTATGATTAACGCTTTTATATGTTTGTTGTTAATAATGTTGGCTTAAGCCATAAATAAATAATTTTAATAATAAAATACACTTAATTTCCAATTTCATTGGGAATTTTTTTGCCTTAGCATAAAAATTAGGCTTGATAAATAAAAATATAATTAAACTGATTGACAAAAATAATTCCAAAAAACTAGCTTTCTTTACATATTTTGCCTACATATTCATAAAAGCATGCAATTATATAAAGTAGCTCTTCAAGAAAAAATGAGTGCAGTCCTATTTCAAATGTTAGAGATAATAACAATAAGTTCTACAAATAGCCTGTGGTAACTCCTTCTGACATTTAACAATGCAGTTGGAAATTCTTTTTTATGGAGAACCAAATACTTCGCATTTCAAGGTAAATCTACTTTGCCTCACTTTTCATATAATATTTTCATATTTTCAAGTTTAGTTAGTTGGTTGACAGCCAATTAGATTACAAGATTATAAAATCCACTTCTAAATTTGTCTCTTCAAACATCTAATTCAATTCTTCAAGCATAGCTTCATAACTGTGATAAAGCCACCCATTCCAAATGCTAGAAATAAAGAAGTATCGCACAACTCTATGGTCTTTGTAAGTGCTAAAAATAAACTTATTTAAACATAATTTTATTGTTATTATTAAGGTGGTGTTCAGAGTGCTTACCGTTTCATTAGTCAGGTAATGAATGCATTTCTTCCTTTAGACAATGTCACCCCTCCCTTCACTGTCCCACAGTTTCCCCCACCCAACCCTGCTCATAACTTGCATAGTTCATTTTCTACATAGTGTATACAAAAGTATTATTGCCTTTGTTCACACTTCTTCGCTTTCTGCACACCTTTTTCCCTCTCCCTAAAAAACAAAACACAAAGCAAAACAAAACCAACACTACCAACCACAACAACTAAAAAACTTGTTTCCATTTCCTGGAATTTATTTTGACAAATAGTATTTTAAATGCTCAGAGAAGTTACACCTTCATGTTCCTCTCTAAGGGTATCCATCTTCCATGTGTGTAAATGTCTAGTGTTAGATATAGGTTATGATGTCCAATATATTTTAGATCTAGCTTCCACATATGAGAGAAAACATCTCTGAGATGTTTGTCTCTGAGCTTGGCTTACCTCAGTTAATATGATTTGTTATAGGTCCTTTCATTTCCCTGCAAATGGCATAATTGTATTCTTTCTAATGAATGAGTAAAATGTGTATATATCACATTTTACTGATCTACTCATCCATTGTAGGACATTTCAGCTGTTCCCATAACTTGATACTGTGACTTAGTACAGCAATGAACATGGATACTCAATTGTCTTTATGATATCCTGACTTGTAAGGATCTGGGTAGATACCAAGGGAGGTATGGCTGGGTCATAGGAAAGTTTTATGTTCAGTTTTTAGAGGATACTCAAAATTACCTTCCAGAGAGATTGTACTAGTTTTCATTCCCAGCAACAGTACATTAGGGTTCCTTTTCCCCACATCTGCGTCAATATGTGTTGTTTGAATTCTTGATGTTGGCCAATCTAACTAGGGTGAGATGGAATCTCAAAGTTGTTTTGATTTGCATTTCTTTTATGCAGGGACACTGAGATCTTAACTCGTGTGTCTATTTGCTATTCTTATGCCTTCTTCGTCTGAGAAGTTTTTCTTAAGCTTCTTTCCTCATTTATTGTTTTATTACTTTGGAGGGGGGTGTTAATTTTTTTTAACTCTTTGTGTATTTTGGATATTAGGCCTGTATTGGATGTATTGCTAGTAAAGATCTTCTCCCAGTCTGTTGGCTGTTTTTCTAATTTAGTAACTATGTCCTTTGTTGTGCTGAAACTTTTTGTTTTAATGTAATCACAAAAATAAACTTTTATTGTGTATGCTACTGAAGTTTCCTTAGGATTTTATCAAAGCCTTATGCCTTATCAAGCTTAGATTCTATAGGTCTTTCAGGTATGAGGATAAGGAGAAAAAAAATAGTGACTTTTATTCTCTTGCATGTCCTCTTTCATCTATAGCCCAGACCCTTTTCGTCCAATAAACATTCTAATTTGGTTACCACGAATTGTCCTTATAGTACCTAGATTGCTTTTTTTCCCCTCTATATTCTCTATATCTTTATTTGCACTTTTGTTTTCCCATTTTCTCAGGATTCTAAATTCTAGCTCTCAAACTTCATTATTACTTCTCTTAAAGCAGAAAAAGTGGCAGGCTGTTTTTAGTATCTATTGAATTCCATGTGTTGGGAGATAATTCCTTCTTCCCTTGTGTTGTGCAGATACAGAAGCCATCTTGTGAGATACAACATGTTTGTTACTAACCTGGTCAGGTCACGAGGGTCAAAGTCAGTAATTTGACTCTTGTCATAAAGAAATCTGTTTCTGGTCTTGTGGAGGCTGTGAAAGAGGTTATTTCCCCAAGTCACTGCTTGTGCCATGCTACTTCCTGATGGTTTCACTGGTGCAAGTGTTTCCAACAAAGCTGACTAAAAGAAATCTAAAACATTTGTATCTTCTTCCCTGCTTTGTGCTTTCAGTCTCAGTGATGGTTGGATCAGTGATCGTTGGACAACGTTTTCCCTTTTTCTTTGCATGAGGGCTCCTTTGACTGACCTTTATCTGAGTGATCATTTCTGAGATTTCTTTGCATTAGAGGTCCATTTTCTTTTTATCTTTTTACACAGAAACAATTTTAACACATGTACCACACAGCCTTTCAAGCAAGATAAAGATTAGCCTGACCTTTCTTCCATCAATTAATCAATATGGTTATGCCACAGTTACCTTTTAACCTTGGTGTTTCTGCACTGAAATGGTAAATCGTGATTTGTGAGGCTGCTTCATTTTATGTATGGTTAAGAACAACCTCCTGTCTCTGTGCTTTGATAAAGTGTCAGAGCACAAGACAACATAGGAGGGAAAGGAGGCTTTTATTGTCCTTGTTGAAAATGGCTTTGTAATCTAAGATTGGAGCTTCTAGATGGCTAGGCCTGATGACTGGAATTAATTGCAGTGCTGTGTTTGCAGATTCCTGCTGCAGGAAAAGCTGTTTACTTGAGTGCTCTGGAAGTGGACTTCTGGTTAGAAACATGGGTCTGTTACCAGAATGAATGCCCTCTCTCTTCTCCTTCACACTCATACTAGGAGAAACCCAGTGTTCCTCACTATACCCTGCACCTCCATTGCCACTTGCTTTCTTTTATGTTTGCTTGTTTTGCTTTGTATTGTTGTGTGTGTGTGTGTGTGTGTGTGTGTGTGTGTGTGTGTGTGTGTGTATCTCACTATGTAGCCCAACTCAGCCTTCAGTCTTCCTGCCTTTACCTCCTCAGTGCTGGAACTACATACCTTTCCTGCTTCAGCCTGTCTTACACAAGAATGAGAGTATGAAAGTGTTTCTGTGTGATTGAATCCTTCTTCCTTGAATTCAGTTAACAGCAGAAAGCAACTATTGTCTCCTCTGTGAGGTCTTTATACTTAGGAAAATTAACCTACTAGATCTCAATATGTAAATGTGCTTCATGATGTTCATCTCTACTGTTTTATCAAAGAAGAATTCAAGCCCTGAAAATGGTCTTATTTTGACTCAGATTCCACAGATATTTTTGAATGACATAGGTATGAAACCAGTGCAATTTCTTTTGAAAATGCACTTAAATCTTCAATGTTGTTCAAAATGCTACTATTTCCTCAGAATCCAACAATGAAACCTTTTGGAGGCTGTACATTTCCTCAAGGCTTACTTGGCACTGCCAACATCATCTGGGCATCTAGACTTATTATCCTAAATTAAAATGCAAGTTAAAGGTCTTATACTTAATAGATACATGAACTTTAGCAAGTTACTTAACCTCTCTGTGTCTTAACAGTCTATTCTCTCAAAAAAATCACTATCCTACAGACTATCAGGAGGTTGAATGTATTAATAAATAAGAAATACTTCAAATAGTGACTGACATAGAGTTAGAACAACATTACTGGTTTGTTCATGTTATTATTTCCATTCCTTTGTAAAGACTTCAGTGAGTTTTGGGCATCACTCCCTCCTGAGTTCCTCCAGTTCATTTTGAACATTCACATATAAGAGTTGACTCCTTTTTATATTCAAAGCAAAAGCCAACTACCAATACTCATCATCTTACTCACATTGTGATTCTTTTGGGGTGGGTTTTTTAATCAATGTGTTGAATGAATTTCATGTTGCTTTCAACTTGTAATTGATGTGAAATATTTCAACTAAAATTCCAAGTTAAAATACTGTGTCTAAAGTGCATTTTAATATGGGTTTTGTGATTCTACTCAATCTTCAAATCTTCTTTTAATAACAGAGTAGTACCTTTCCTTTGAACTTAGTTTGACCAATCATTAAAATATGTTTTTGTAGCCAAGAAATAGTCTTCAGAAACTAAGAGATCACAATCTAAAATCTTTGTTTCATTATATTTGGCAAAGTGGAACTTCCTAGTCTAAGGAAAACTCTTTAAACCCAATGTTCCTCAGAAAATAAGGTGCTTCTGATTCAAGTGTAAACTAATTTAGATATGAAATTTGGATTTATCTAGGGTCATGATGTGTGTAGGGTTATATTAATTGAAAACTTTTTGTGGAACCAAACATATGTTGGACTAGCTCAATTTTTTGTTTGAGGAATTAAAAAACTTAAGGAATTAGAAAACTCCAAAGGCTAAGACCCACAGCTAATTTAGGATCTTAAAACTCTGTAATGAGATACTTCTTGAAAAGCTGGCCATTTTCGAACAAGGTCACCTTACCGGATGACTTCTGAGAACAATGAGCTTGAGATTTAAAAATAAAACTTAAGGATTTCTTATGGAGGTTATATGCTATTAATCCATGGTGTTTTGCCAAGAGATATCTCAGAGGCCTCATTAGGAGCTATTCCATTTCAGAAGGATAGTTGATATAAATATTTATGCATTTGGACACTTTTTCTTTGACCCATATAAGTTTCTATTTTGTTTGGATAGTAGTCTTAGAAATGTGATCATTGTATAGAATAGACACAGGAATGCAAAGGAGGCAATAAAGTTTCCCTTTTTGTCTAATGGAGTTCTGTAAGATTAAAAGCAATGATAATCATTGCTGCAGAGTATGGGAATAGTCTTTCCTATATACCACTGGAGAGAGTGTAATTAGTCCTCTAAGGGGGAGAATTGAAAATTCATAGAACTAGGGAGGTATGTAAACATCAGCTCCTAAGTTGTATATCAGTAATTATCCTGAGTTAATTCCCCAGGACACAGAGATATATATGTAAGAGAATATTGTGTCATTCATAAAACGTAAACACAAACTTGATGCCACAGAAGTATCTAATAGTGAATTGTTTTAAGCAGGTATTTTCACACAATAGAATTTATGTAGCTGATAGGAATTGATTATGTACTTCACAGAACTAATTTAGAAATATGTATTAAATAGTTGCTAATGGATTAAAATAAAATTATAATTCAAATTATAGTATTTTTTGAAGGGAAATTGCAAATAACTGGGTGTAAACTGAAGGATATACATTAAAATGTTATTGTTGTTGGTCTTTGAACATTTAATGTGTTTATATCTATTTCCTAAGTTTTCCAAAATTACTATTTTTTACACTAAAAAGTTAAGAATAGAAGTCAGGAACAGTGGCTCATGCCTGTAATACTAGATATATACGAGGCTGAGATGAGGAGGACCATGGTTCAAGGCCAGCCTGGGCAAAAAAAAAAGAAAGTGCATGATACTCCATGTCAACCAATAAAAGGCCGAATGCTATAGCATGTGCTGTCATCACAGCCACGTGGGAAGTGTAAATAAGAGAGTCATGGTCTAGGCCTGCTGGAATATAAATATAAGCCCTATCTGAGAAGTAACGAAAGCAAACAAGACTGGGGACAAAGCTCTGGTGATAGAGCACCTGCCTAGCAAATGCAAGGCACTACATTTAAACCCCATTACTACCTAAAACAAAATTAAGAACACTAAAACAAATTAAGAATAGTATGCACTAAAACTCTTAACCTGTAGTATTTTTTTCCTTTATTATCTTTAAGTAGTTGTACAGAGTTGCTACTCAACAAAGTTGTTTACGAATATAATGCATCCTGATCAATGTCATCCCTTTCATCATTCTCCTTTATCCCTTTCAACCTTATACCAGTCTCTCAAATTTCTTTATTTTGTAAGATATGCATTGAATGGTATAGTTGCATTCACCTCCCTTTCTCTTCATCTGTCTACTTCCCTCCCCTTCATCCTACACCCCTCCCCTTTAAAGTACCCATTTCCTCCTGTTTATTTTGTTGGCCTGTGAGACAGCTTTTCCAAGGAATTATACTGTTGAATTCTCCCCTGAGTCTACTATATTTTGGTTAATACATTTATGTATACTTGGACACAAAGATACATTTTTAAGGAATTAATGACATTTGAAAATACGATGACATCACACATTTTAATTCAACAAATAAAAATACTATTTCATTCCATTTTAGTTTGTCATTATTATTAATTCTTTGAAACATTTCTAATAAAGAGTAAAGAAAGTAGAACTTCACTTCATGAATAAGGAAAGGAGATGGGGAGAAGAGAAGAGAGAACCCTGGAATTTATTGCAACCTTGCTTTGAAGACTGGAAATTGCAAGAAGCAAATCAAAATCCTAGCTATGACTCTTAGGTCTGTTTGTCTGTAAAAGTCATATTACTCCTGTGAGATCCAACATTTTTGTTTTCCTAAGCTTCAAATTATATTAATATTTATAGGATTGCTGTGAGAACTACGTAAGTAACACAAGTCAAAGTGCATTTCTAATAGAACATATGAGACATATAGTGAACATGCGATATATACCAGACATGTTTCATATGTACTGTTGCATTTTATTCTAAAAACAGTACTATGACATTGGCATTTTGAAGATAAGGAAATTGGGTTATAAAAATTTTTAACCACATAGACAAAAGCCAAAGGGATGGCAAGGGGCTTATGGGAATGAAATATCCACAAGAAGATAGTTCTAGGCTAGATCATAGCAAATCAATTTCTCATCCCCCTATTCATAAAAGAGAAAAGGCAAATAATTTTGACTCAAATTATATCCTGAATAAAAGCTGGGATGTTTGGAGTCTTCATAAAACTCATGTCATTCTACAAGAGTCATGAAAGCATTCAGTTCTAGAGAAAAAGTGGTGATATATCCTCCTTCATATATGTCTCTTTTTTTCTTTTTTCTTTTTGGCGGTGGTGGGGCTTGAACTCTGGGCTTGGGTGCTGTCCCTCAGCTCTTCAGCTTAAGGTGAGCGCTCTACCACTTGAGCCACAGTGTCACTTCTGGTTTTATAGTGGTTAATTGGAGATAAGAGTCTCACTGAGGGGCATCTGGGTTGGTTCCATATCTTAGCTATAATAAATAATGCTGCAATAAACATAGTCGTGCTGGTAGCTTTAGTGTGGTCTTATTTGTAAACATTTGGGTAAATGCCCAAAAGTGGGATTGCTGGGTTTAGAGGAGCTCTATGTGGAGTCTTTTGAGGAACCTCCATACTGCTTACCAAAGTGGTTGAATAAGTTTACACTCTCACCAACAATGCAGTAAGGCTCCATTCTGTTCATATCCCCTCCAGCATCTGTTGTTATTAGAGTTCTTGATTTTAGCCATTCTAACTGGAGTGAAGTGGTATCTCAATGTTGTTTACACAATGGAATTCTATGCCTCCATCAGAAAGAATGACATTGCCCCATTTGTTAGGAAATGGAAAGGCTTGGAAAAAATTATATTAAGTGAAGTA
>NW_012267221.1:2986282-2990429 GCF_000151885.1 Dipodomys ordii | reverse complement strand
GAGCTAGTTTGAAGCCTGCCTTGCTCATTTAGCAGCATAGTACAGCGATAATAGCCACTAAGCACACTGATTGTAAATGACCCTCAAAGATGCCCAATAGCATACTTCTAGCTCTTCAACTCTGATTGGGTCTGAATTTCTTCCTGTGTTTCCTGCTTTGATGGCTTATGATGAGCTATAACATGAAAGAAAAGACAACAAGAGGATTTCCATGTCACCCTTGTAATCACAAATTTAGAGAAAGTATGGATTGAGAAAGCTTTATTAAAAAATAAAAATAATAATGAAAATGTAAGAATATGAACAGAGAGAGCACAAAATAGCATGTGTAGTCAGACTCTCATAGAATATACAAAATTTGGCTGCTTCTTGCAAATAAGCCTGTGGGATAGGCAAACATTCTGTCAATCCTAATTATCTTGCTGGGCCTGTTTTTGTTCCTCCAGGCTCTTTGCTGTCTAGCATCAGAGCCCTGCATCAGCCAAGATCCTAGCCAGCCGAAGAAGATTGAGAGGCAGACCTTGCACTTGAGCCTGTGAACTGTCACTCTGTGTCTCTTTAGTCTTGTGACAAGGTATGCCTTTCCAATGGGGCTGTCAGTTTGATTCCTGACTTGCCAAAGCAGCTGTGTGCACAGAGGTCTTTAAAAAATCATACAAAAAGATTTGATCTGAGCCAGCAAGCAATGAGAAAAATCATTGCTTAAGAAAAGAAGGAAAGCAAGAAAGAAAAGCATAGCAACAATTAAGTGACAAATTAATGAACTCTAATTAATTTGTGACCAATGACTACGATGCAAAGAAGAAAGAAAGGAAAAAAACAGCCATCATCCAAACTTGCAAATTAACACTGTAAATGATGCGTGTTGAAATGAACTTGAAACTAATTCCTCTGGCTGAGTTAATGTGTTGAAAAAGCAGGTTGAGCTGGTAGGTTCCTTTGGCTTCCATAATATCCCATTCCACCCTAAGGAAAAAAGCTATAATTGGTACCAACTCATCCTGTGAGCTTCAAAACCAGGAATGTTTTGTTGCTCATGACATTTTCCTCAGGGTTAATCTCCTTCTTACTTCAATTAGAGAGACATTTAAAAGATCAACCCAAGGATTAGCACCAGAGCATATTCTTCTTTGCTATTTTAATGTCAAAGGTGGAAATCAGGGAGCTCATTGACATATAACTATAAACCTTTTTAAAACTCAGGAAAAGGAACAATACTCCACCTTGGTGATGGCCTTGATGAAAGTATAGTCACAAACTTTTTTTCATCCATTTACACAGCAGAATTATTTTTTTCAGTTTCCTAATCCCAGATGAATATAATACCTACATTCTTCAGTTTTAAATAATTCCCCATCCTGTAACATGTGGTAATCTGAATATATGGAGAGAAACATCCCATATCAGAAAAAAAAAAAAAACAAACAACGAAGAGTACTGTGTGTGTTACCTTTGGAATGTTGGCTCCAAATATTCAGGGTAAGAATGTGCAGCCTTAGGTCCCTAGAGGCTGTTATTAGCCTGCCAATACCATGGCACAGGACAGTCTACAAAATTTATACTTCTATTTTACTTTCTTGTAATGACTACCATTATTATTTGAATTTTAACTGTATAACTTTGGCTAATTATATTTAACCTCTCTCTGACTCAGTCTCCTCACTTCTAAAATAAGGAAAAATAATATCTACACAAAATGATATTTATGAAATTAAATGAGTAAATCGTTGTATATACTTTATTAAAGAGCCTTGTATCTAGTAAACACTATGTAAATATTAACTTGATCTATAATGTTCTGCCCACATACTTGCTTAATCTTCTGTACCATTCATCAGTATTTGCTTGCTTCCATAAATAATAAAAAAAATTCTTAGCATTCCATTTCTTTCTTTCCAACTTTCCTCTTTTCCCTTTGGCCTGAGTTGTTATTGCAATTTTTTCTGTTTTTTTTTTAAAACTGTATTTTTTTGTCTTTCCTTTTCTCGTACTGGGAATTAAACCAAGGACATTGCACTTGATAGGAAAGCACTGGGCCACATAGCTGCCCATGATCACGTTCTTTATATCTTTATTACTTAACATACTAGGTTGAACCACTAATACACAAATCTCAGGAACTAACTGTAGTTTAATTTCACACCGATAGGTCCACTGTTCAGCAGAGTTGTGTCAACACTTCCTACAGCAACCTAGGCCCAGTCTCAGCAGAGGTTCACATGGTTCTTCACAGAGTAATATAAGAAATCTCTCAATGATCTGATTCTTCTGTCTTGTGAATATTTTCTTTGGGAAAGGATTTTGGTGGGGATAGATAGGGCACCATAATATGTACTATTTGTATGGCTACACAACAAACAACTACAAAATTTGGTGTTGAGGCCCACTCTACATGAGAAAACAGAAAAGATTATTTCTCACATTCCTTTTTCTTTTTTGTTCTTTTTTGTTGTTGTTCTTTTTTCTTTTCTTTTTTTTTTTTGCAGGTCCTGGGGTTTGAATTCAATGCATGAGGCACTATCCCTGAGCTCTCTTGCTCAAGGCTAGCACTCTACCACTTGAGCCATAGCTGCACTTTTTTTTTTAGTGCTTAATTGGAGATAAGAGTTTCATGGACTTTCTTGCCCATGCTGGCTTCAAATTGTGATCACAATCTCAGCCTCCTGAGTAGCTAGGATTATAGGTATGAACCATCAGTATCTGGCTATTTCTTATATTTCTGTGGCTTGTATTGGCCCTAGTAGGTGGCTGTTTATAGAGGTTTATGTACAGGTAAAGATAGGGTTCTTTTCTTTTCCTTTCTTTCCTTTCCTTGATTTCTTTTTTCTTTTCTTTCTTTCTTTCCTTCTTTCTCCTTGTCTTTTTAATACAGGCAGATTTGAACTGAGAACACTTGCCCAAGTCCAAGAAGGCTTTTTCATTTTACATACTGGCACTTTCCTGCTCTCTGACTGTTCTCTCTTCCTTGTGTTGCTTGTTTTTGTTTATTTTTCCATAACATGATGGTCTCTAAGTAGTCACATTTCTTACAAAGTAATTATCTCCCAATGGCAAGGGGAAAAATGCTAGTGAGGGGCTACAGTTAACAAGAGACTAGGGAAACTTGGACCCTTCGATCATATGGTCATATTCCACTTTTCAAAGCAGCTACAAAGCCCACCCAGATTTAAAGGGTCAAAGAAATCTGCTTCTTCAAAGAGTTGTTGTTCATTTGATGAGGAAAGCCACACTGAAGAAGAATATGTGGATTGGGTGCTATTGTTATAGGTTGTTCTGGAAGAAGCAATCTACCATCCAGTGTTTCTAGTATCAAACCTCTTCTCATTCTAGAAACTGAGTTTGTGAATTTACTAGGGAATATGAATGGGCAGAGGACTGAAAGACTCATTTTCAGGCAAAAGCTGAATTCTATCTCATCATATGTGAAGAGAGTTTAAGCATACAAATAGCTCATCATGGGCCAAATGTAAGAATAATAGAATAAAAATTCTCTAACTTAAGGCAGTGGTTCACACCTAGCTACTCAGGAGGCTGAGGATTGAGGATCAAAGTCAGTCCCGGCAGGAAAATCTGTGAGACACTTACCTCCAATAAATCACCAAACAACTGGAAGAGGCACTGTGGCTCAAGTGGTAGAGAACTTGCCTTGAGCTGTAGAGATGTGGGACAGAGCCCAGGCTCAGAGTTTAAGCCCCACAACCGACCAAAAAACAAAATTCTCTAATGTTAGGTAGGAATAAAACAATAGAGGACAGAGATAGGTATTATAATGATCCTAAAATCACAAAAAGGAGTGCTATTATAAAATTTTGGTATAAAAATTGAAAACACACACAATCAATAATCAAAAAATCTTTACCAACATCAAATACAGTAAAAACAGGGGTTATACTGTGGAGGAGGGACATACAAAGCAACAAAGAAATCATCTTGTAAATATATTAGAAACAATAGCAAGAAAGAAAAACAATTTGGGTCCTTATCTTGGGGTTCAGTTTGCCTAACATCAACTTGTCTGACCTTTTCTGCTTGACTCAGACATATACTAGTATTGCAAATAAGGGAAACCATGGGACCTATGTTTCTTTGGGCCTGGCTTACTTCATTTAATATAATTTTTTTCCAAGTCTTTCCATTTCCTAACAAA
>NW_012267221.1:2943426-2978872 GCF_000151885.1 Dipodomys ordii | reverse complement strand
GGAGGGGAAGGGGAAAAACAAATCGTTTAAGTAGGGATACAGGTGGACCCAAATAGGGATACAGGTGGACCCATTGCAACAATGAGATGTACAAGTGGTTATGTCGAAAACGAACTTTACAACTTTGATGCACGGAGGGGGGTGGAGGATTGCTGGGGGAGGCTGGCAAGGGATGGGAAGGGATGGGAAGGGGAAACAAAGGAGGAGGCTACAATGCTTGATAAGAAATGTACTCATTATCTTGCCCATGTAATTGTAACCCCTTTGTACAGTATTTTCACAATAAAAATAAATAAAAAATAAAAGAGTCTCACTGACTTTTCTGCCCGGGTTGGCTTTGATTATCTTGCCCATGTAATTATAACTCCTCTGTATAATATTTTCACAATAAAAAAATAAAAATAAATTTAAAAAAAGAGTCTCACTGACTTTTCTGCCCAGGTTGGCTTTGAACCGTGATCCTCACATCTCAGTCTCCTCAGTAGCTAGGATTACCAGCACCTGGCCTCATATATGTCCTCTTATATAGCCTTTTCTTTCTGAGGTTAATTTTTATATTTTGCTAACATAAAATATAAATATAATCTGGTCCTTATACCTTCTTACTAATATATTTCTTATGAAACACTCTAATCTAACAAAGCAGGATAATTTTCTGATTTTCCATGCATGCTTTTTGTTTTGACTCAGCCTGTACTGAATAAAATACTATTTGTCCTTATCTGCTTTGAAATAATTACATTTTTAGATACAGATTCTTTTATTCCAAAACAATATGATTCAAATGCTACTGTATAGCATAAAAACTATATTGAATAATTTTGTATACCATACTGGAAATTTGCTTGGAGTGTAGATTTTAGGTGCTCTGATCACAAAAAAGTGGTAGATATGCTAATTTGCTTGACTGCAGTAGATATTTCAATATATTCAAGACATCATATTGTTCATCTTAAGTATAATAAAACTATAAATTAAAAAGAAAGCATCTGGAAGTTTTCATTTTTTACCTGATGGAAGATAGTAATATATACAGAAATAATCAAAGAGAAAGCAAAAAGCCTTCTTTATTTTAAAAAGAAGCTTTCCTCTATGAGGAAAAAATAGTTCAGTGAAACTTCACTCACTATGAGCAGAAGCCTGTTGCCACTGTCAATAGTTTTTTCCACTAATCACTGAGAACAGATTTTCTAAGTTGAGCATCAGGGAGTGCTACAAAATAACTTAAATCACAAAACTTCATAAATGACAATATTGTCTTGAAATAATAGGCAAATCACTGATAACAAGCCTTTTGTTCCCTTTGAAAGTGGTCAGAAATGATCACTAAATTCTTGCCAAGTCGACTATCAGCAGGTTCATGTGAGATCACTGAAAACATGAAAATGATGCTCAAAAAGGTACCTGATGAGATTTTGCTTTTTCCTAAGAGACTCTATATAGCATTCTGCCACAACATTTTAAAAACCATTTTCCAAAATTGGGCACCTTCATTATCATGTATTATATCTGCACTCTCCACTCAGGTTGCTTTGAAAAAGAATGCCACCCAGTTGTGGGTTGTTTTGTTTTGTGCTTTTTTTTTTTCATTAAAAGCACCTTCTCTCACATTTGATCTCTCCCTTTGTGACAGTCATTTTATTTCCCAGCAACACATCTCCTTATCTCTCTTTGAATAAATATGTAGTTTTCAAGTGCTGAAGAAATGAGAGGCTGTCTGCATGACCTAGCTTCAGTGGCCACCTCAACTGGCACCAAAATAGTCACAGAATCCTTGGTTTCAGTTATTACCATGCAGCACAATGCAGAGACACTGGAGAGTAAAAAGCTGATGTTGTTTGTTTACATACTTATTAAGGGCAATTATTTTGTAGAGGGTAGGTTGCATTTATCAATACTGAAAGGAATGAAATTACTTATGAGTCTTTGTAGTGTAACTTCTAGACGGGAAGTGATACCTAAATAATACCTAAATGATACTAAGGGTCAAGATCAGACCATGACCTTTTAGGACAAAACAGGAACTGATGTGTAAATATTGCATATCAAGGTAAACTAACTGTAACTAAAAATGTAATTTGTGTTGATGTAGACTATTTTTTAATTTATATTGATCCTGTGGGAAAAAATATATATACTTCTATATTATCTAGCCTAGAGCAAGAATTTATAGTAGAATAAATATATATGGAAATCTTTGTATATACAATACCCCATTCATGTATATTATATGTTTCATATAGTAAATGAAAACAGCACATATACTACTACATGCCATAAAATATGCATTGTAAACTAGTACAATAAGATCAATATATTTAGAAATAAATTTGAAAAAGTTACTATGGCTGTATTAATACACAAATAATTAGAAGTTGTATTTCTGTTCCAACTCATTTTAGAATGAGAGCTCCAATGGCATTCCTTACCTGCTATGTCATCTAGGCAAAAGAACAATAATAACAAAAAGCAAAAAACTAAGCTTACTAATATATGGAGACAATTCATCTACTTATGTCAGTACTAGCAGGCTCTGTGGGAGTTACTGTGTTCTCTACAGCAGTTGATTCATAATTAATCAAGAAAAGTTTAAATTATCCACCTTATATAAATACATCTGAGTACTCAAAAGAATGTCTACTACAACTTATGATCATTTCTATGAAAATATTAATGCAAAACACGGCAAGTTGCCAATTTCACCTGGAAAATCCATTAATATGGAACACCTCATTTTTCAAAGATGTGTCATTGTACTTATGTTATTTTACATATTTAAGATAAGTCAGGGGAATTCTGAGAGGCTAAAAGTAATGATTCATCTATGAAATTCTTGAGAACTACAGTTTCAGGTTTTCAAATTAGTAAAGTAAAATCATACGAGTTCCCCCTGACAGTGGAGGAAGGGAGCACTTGGGTGTCATTTATATGCCTCTGAAATGCTGGGGTCAATCTGATCTTCCCTTTGGGAGAGTGCTGGCACCTGGGAGAGTGCTGAGGCAGGAGCCCTCCATCCTTGATACAAAGCTGAGAACAGGTGGCTAGCTTCATACCCCAAACACAGTAAATTGCTCCCTACCATGCCACAGAGATGCAGTCATACTTCATCCTTTCCACAGATGTCCAGGCCAGAGGGGTTAGTAGGAAGAAAACCAGGGACCTTGGGAACAAGTCTGACATTATCCACTAATTATTACAAGAAAGGTACAATTCTATGTTGAGTTTCTTAATTCACATAGGAATAAGAAAATGGATCATATATTAGTCTACATATTGCAAAGTGGGAAAGGGAAAAATAAATGACTAAAAATTATATATCAAGGATCTACTATAATAAGAGTTATATATTTTTTGGTAGCACAAAGGCTTGAATTCAGGGGGCTTTATATTGCTAGGAAAGTGACAGGTGATGTGAGGGAACAATGCCATGAGGTCAGAGGAAATGGGTTGTAACGATGGGTCTAACATGTGAAAACAGTGATGCAAAGGCACAATGGTGATGGATATAAGGTAGCACAGTGGGTCTCTGATGTCACAATGCAATGTGAGATCACAATGGTCATGACGTTTCAATGGGAACATGAGGTCACAATTGGCATGTGATAACACAATGGCAATGTGAGGGCACAAGGGTCATGAGGTCACCTATGGAATATAGTGTCACATGGGTCTTTGATGTCATAAAGGTAATGTGAGATCACAATGGCCTTAGGTCACAATGAGACTATGGTGTCACAATGAATCTGTGATGTCACAGTGGCCTATGGGAATACAATGTTCACAATAAGGATGTTAGATCATAATGGGTATATGAGGTCACAAGGGTGCAGTGATTTCACAATGATGAGGTAAGGGTACAATGATCATGAGCTTACAAAGGAGTATGGTCTGAGATATAACATTGAGTCTGAGATATCACAATGGCCATGTGAGGGCCCAATGGCCATGAGATCACAAAGAAAATGTGATATCACAATGAGTCTGTGATGTCAGAATGCCAATGTGAGATCACAAGGAAAATGAGGTCAGTAAGGGGGATATAAGTCACAATGGGTCTGTGATGTTACAATAGCAATATGAAGACACAGTGGTCATGAGGGTACAAAGAGGATGTTAGGTCACAATGGGTATATGAGATCACAATGGATCTGTGATATTAGAATGCAATGTGAGATCACAATGGTCATGAAGGAAAAAGAGGAATATGAGCTCACAATAAGACTATGATATCAAAATGGCAATGGGAGGCTGGAGTAGTTATAAGGTCACAAAGGAAATATGACTTTACAACGGATGTGTGATGTCACAATGGCAATATGGAGGCACAATAATCATGAGATCAAAAAGGGGATATTAGGTCACAATGACTATATGAGGTCACATTAAGTCTATGATGTCACAATACAATGTGAGATCACAATGGCCATTAGGTAACGATGGAGCTACAAGGACACGATGGGTCTGAGACATCACAATGACAATGTTAGAACAAAAGGGTCATGAATACACAAGGGAATTTTACCTCACAATAGGCCTATGATGTCACAATGCTAATGCGAGATAACAAGAGTCATGAGGTCAAAATGGGAATGAGTTCACAATCAGTCTGTAATGTCATAATGTTGTATGAGAGTACAATGATCACAATTAGGGTGTGAGTATATGATGGGTAGATGAGATCATAATGGTTCTGATATGGTGATGTGAGGGTACAATGGTCAGGGGTTCACAAAGGCAATATGATGTCACTGAGATTTAACAAGGCAATGTGAGGTCACACAATGATCATGAGGTCACAATGTAGATATGAGATCACAATGGGTATGTGAGATCACAATGCAATGTGAGATCACAATGCAATGTGAGATCACAATGGTCATGCCACAAGGGAGGATATGAGGATACAATAGGTATGTGATATCACAATGACAATATGGATCATAATGGTCTTGTGATCACAATAAGAACATGATATCACAATGGGTCTGTGATGTCACCATGGTGATATGAGAGCACAATGGTCATGATATCACTAAATGTGATATTACAATGGGTTTACAATATCACAACACCATGAAAATTCACAATCATCATGAGGTCACAAAGGTCTGTCACAAAGGTCACAAAGGTTGCCAATATGAGAACATATGATCATGAGCTCACATGAATATAATGTCACACTGGGTCTGCGATGTCTCAGTGGTAAAGGGAGGGCACAATTGTCATGAGATCATAATGAAGATGATAGGTTGCAATGGATAAATGAGGTCATAATGGGTCTGTGATGTCAAGATGCAATGTGAGAACACAATGGTAATGAGAGAATACTGGGACTATGAAGTCACAATGGGTCTGAAATGTCACAATGGTGATATGAGGACAAATCATGAGACCACAAAGGAAATGTGATGTCACATGCAATGTGAGATCATAATCATCATAAGGTCACAAAGGGAATATGACATCACTCTGGGTTTGTGATATCACAGTGGCAATGTGAGATGGCAATGGTGTTATAGTCACAACAGGAATATGATATCACAATAGGTCTGTGGTGTCACCATGGCAACATTTTGTACAATGGTTATGATGTCACACAAAGAATATAACATCAAATGGGTCCGTATGTCTCCATGGCCATATGGAGAATAATGGCCATGAGGTCACAAAGAAAAGGTAATGTTACAATGGTTCTGTGATGTCAGAATGCTAATGTGAGAACACGATCATGAGCTTACTATGGGCGTATTTTTCTCAATGGGTCTGTGTTGTCACATGGTAATGTGAGGGTACTATGGTCTTGAGTTCACAAAGGGAATATATCTTCACAATGGGTCTGAGATGTCACAATGCCTATTTCATGGTACAATGGTCATGAGTTTACAATAAGGGAAGGCACAATGGTCATAAGGGAACAAAGGAAATATGACAACATAATGGGTTTGTGATATCAATAACGATGATGTAAGAACAAAATTTCCATGAACTCAGAAAGGAAATGTGACATCACAATGGGTCTGTGATGTCACAGAGGCAATGTGAGATCACAATGATCCTGAGGTCACTATAGAGATATGATGTCATGATGGCAATGTAAGGACACAGTGGTCATGAGGTAAAAATGGGATCATGTCATAATGGGTCTGTGATGTCGCAACTGTGATGTGAGTCACTTTGGCCATGAGATCACAAAGGAAATGTGAAATCACAAGGGGTCTGCAATGTCACAGTGTCAATGTGAAATCATAATGATTATCAGGTCACTGTGGGGGTATGTTGCAATAGGTCTGTGATAACACAATGACAAATGTGAGGACACAATAGTCAGGAAATTAAAATAAAGATCTTAGGTCACAGTGGGTATATGAGGTCACAATGGGTCTGCAATGTCACTATGCAATGTGATATCATAATTGTTATGATATCAGTATGGGGGTTTGATTTCACAGTGGGTCTGTAATGTCACAATGGCAATGTGTGATCCCAATGGTCATGAGTTCATCATGAGATTATGAGATCTCAATGGTTCTGTGATATCACAATTGCCTAAGACCAAACAATGACCATAAGGTCACAATGAGAATGTTAGATCACAATGGGTAGATGAGTCACAATGGGTCTGTGATGTCATAATGTGAGTTCACAATTGTCATGTCACTATGGAGATTTGATGTCACAATGTGTCTGTGATATCACAATGGCAATGTGCAATCACAATGACAATGTGTTATCACAATGATCATGGGGGAGTCACAATGGGATTATGCGATCACAATGGGTCTGAGATTTCACAATGACAGCATGAGGGCATCATGATCATGATGTCATAATGGTCACAAGGTCACAATGGGGATTTGTGATGTTACAACAGATGTCCCAATGGGTCTGTGATATCACAGTGGGTGATCTAAGGGCAGAATGATCATGATGTCACAATGCAGAAGTGATGTTACAAAAGGGATAGGAGGTCTCAAAGGATCTGTGATGTAACAATGGTAATGTGAAATCAAAATTGTCATGAGATCATATTGGGAATATAAGGTTACAATGGGAATGTGATGTCACAATGGTGATATAAAGGCTCAATGGTTATGTGGTCTTAAAGGAAACATGACATCTCATTGGGTCTGAAATGTCATAATATCAAAGCGGTGGCACAATTGTCAGAGGTCACAATGAGGTTGTGAGGTCACAATGGGTATATGAGGTTACAATGGATCTATGATGTCACAATACAATGTGAGATCACAATGGTTATGAGGTCACAGTGGGTATAGGAGATCAAATGGGTCTGTGATAACACAAGGTCGATGTGAAGATACATTGGGTCATACAAAGGAAATGTGACATCTTGATGCCATAATGCAATATAATGATGTGAGGGCACAATGCTCATGAGGTCAGGAGTTCACAAAGGCAATTTGATGTCACAATAGACCTGAAGTTTCACAATGGTGATTTGAGGGCACAATCATCATATGACAATGGGAATATAGGATCACAATGGGTCTGTTATATCTCAGTGGCAATGTGAGATTACAGTGGCAATGTGAGATTACAATGGCCTTGAGTCTACAAAGTAAATATGACATCACAATGGATCTATGAAGTCACAATAGCAATGTGAGAATCCCAAGATCCTGAAGACACAATGGGAATATGATGTCACAGAGGGTATGTGATGTCAAAATGGCAATATGAGTGTATATGACCATGCGGTCTCAAAGATAATATGGTATCATATGGGTCTGTGATGATGCAATGGTCATGAGGAAATGTGATATCATAATGTGTCTGTGATATCACAATGCAATGTGAGATCATAATGGTAATGGAGTCGCCATGGGGTTATGAGATCAAAATAGGTTTGTTATGTCACAATGGCAATGTGAGAGCCATAACCCACACCTGACATAAAATTTTGATGGTTCTCAGATACTTCACATGGTGTTTTATATTTATTATTTTATCTTCAAGTAACTTTCTTGAGTAGGTAGTACTGTATTCTCCTTACACAGCCTTACACAGAGAGGTTAGAAATGGCCCAAGATCAAACAGCTTTCAAATTGAAAATAATCAAGATTAATTATGGCAATCTAGTTATGACAAATGCAAAGACAGTCTTAGGGGAATTAGTAAGTGCTAACAGAAAGATAGAACTATGTTATTCAAGCTTCTGTGTTGATCTCTTTCACACCTCAATGCAAAAACCATTAGAATTGGAAAGACTCTTAGAAATAAATTATCTTAACCCAGGAGGGGTTCGAAGCTTTCCTGATAGTGTAATGAGTATTTGGCCCACTAAAATGTATGTGTACTTGATTCTAGTAATTTATAGTAGCTATGTTCTATAAACACCTTCACATGAACATGAGGCTGCTCATAGTAAAGGAGATACAGAAATGTAGGGTTTGGTTCCTGTGAGATATATAACCTTGTTTTATGTGCTTCTATATGAAGATACTTTTTTTTTTTTATCAGTCATGAACTCTGGGCCTGGGCACTGTCCCTGAGCTCTTCAGCTCAAGGTGAGAGCTCTACCATTTGAGCCACAGCACCACTTCTGATTTTCTGGTGGTTAACTGGAGATAAGAGTCTCATATACTTTCCTGCCAGGGCTGGCTTTGAACTGAAATCTTCAGCTCTCAGCCTCCTGAGTAGCTAGGATTACAGGCGGGAGCCACCAGCACCCAGCTGATACTTTTATACTGATTTATTTACATAAGACTCACAACAGATAACACCATAACTCAGCCCTGAACAAAGCTTCTCTATTATGTATATATAAAATATAAAATATAGCATATAGCTTTCTGTGCTTAGGAATTCCAGAAAACACTTGAGTAGTACACATGGGGGTCATTTCTAACAGTAAAATTACAACAAAAAAGTATAAAGAAAAACTGAAAAACTGAAACTAAATAGAATGAACAGTATATAGATGTAAAGTATGTAAGCTAACACAAGAAAGTAGAGTGAATTTTCTTACACACAGCTAAGAACAGTGCACTAGCCAATTCGAATATTTCACTACTTTGTGCAGACCAGTGAAGGACAACAAAATACAGGTATACTGCAGTAAGCAAATCTGCATATATGCAATCTATGAGTACTGAGGATTGTGTGTGTGCGCAGGTGTGTTTGTGCACATGTGTAAGGTTTTCATTGTCAAGAAAAGACAAAGAGAACATCAACAAAATTTGTAAAGCAAATTGCTTCTGAACACATCTTAGTAGAATTGACTTACAAAATTAAATAGAAACATTAAAGTTGTTTCTTTTGGAAACTTTAAAGGATGCCTGCTGTTTGCTTGTTAGTGCATCAAACCTGCAAAATCACAAACATTTTCTTCTGTAAATTTTATGCTTTCAATGATACTTGCTCCAAGAGTACAAATAACCTCCAGTAGTGGCATTCTTACTTAGAGAAACTGAGTCATGTTTTCATTAAGAGTTCATTTAGGTTATAGTAGAAAGCAGAAAGAAGGAAAACCTTTACCCAGTTTTCTCTAAATAATGACTTATTATAAGTGCTAGCTGCTGCATTTTCAATTCAAACAAGTTCACCATTAAGTTCCAGAAACCTTATCCTGAGCACCTACTGACAAAAAAATAATATAGAATGGAAAGATGAACATGCAACCGAAGATCCTTACTCTTAATAGAGGAATAAAATGCAAACATAGGTAAAAAGATTTTTAAAATTTTTCTCTCTTTCTCTCTACCTGACTATATATTTGTATCTCTATATTTCTTTGCCTCTTTCTGTCTCTGTCTCCATCTCTGCCTCTGTCTCTGTCTCTCTCTCTCTCTCTCTCTCTCTCACACACACACACACACAAACACACACATGCACACACACACATATTCACATAACACAAAGAAATTCTCTTGGCTAGCTTTCTCTCTGAAATTCTATTTCTCCTCCCATCCTAGCAACCTCTGGAAAGTTTTTCTTATCCCTTTATTTCTCCCAATTCTGACTATTGTAGTTTATGCATCTTCTTTTGTAAATATTTTTATTATTTACCTTCTTTGATAAATATTTTTAAATTTGCCTCAAACCAAATACAGAATAGCAAGGTCAAGAGGAAAGGGCAAAGCAAGTTTCTCTTGAATCCTGAAATATCTCAGGGGCCTGATGTAATTTAGTAGTGTAACTTAACAACTGGCAAAATAACTGTAGGAAAAAGTCAACGAATATTTCCTAATTGAGTAAGCAAATAAAGATGAACAGATTGCACAGAATGATTGTTCACAAGACATAAATGTGAATTTTAGGGACCAAGTATTCCAGTCAGATATAATTTGGCTAAAATTGCAATATTAGATTTTGATATCTCACCAATTTTGATTGATGTGAACCGGAATGCATCCACTCAACACATATCCAGTCAAAATTAATTGAACAACTGGTCTGGGCAGTCTATGTTAACATCAGGATACAGCAATAAACATAACAGATGTCAGGACCCCTTGTTAAAATGCTGGATAAGAAATGTACTCTAACCCTCTTTACAGTATTTTCACAATAAAAAAACTTATTTAAAAATAAATAAAATAAAAATAGGTTTTAATGAATAAGTTCTATTTCAGACCTAATCTTTGGTTACTCAAGACAGATCTTGGTAAAAATCATCAAGACATAAAGTATCATGAAATAAAGTTATTTCACATTGGATGTCCCTCAATTCTATCTTTAAGATACTGTGAAATTCCAGCAGAATGAATGTAGGAACACACCACCTGAGAAATATTCTGTGTCATTCTTTTAGCCTGAGCACTGTTTATCTTGAAAACCTACCACTGCAGCTGGCCTTGCTCCAACGCAAGCAAGCCAATGATTCATGAGGCTTTTCTCTTTGGGGATCAGTTTTGAGCAGCAATGGCAAATCGGCTGTCCCAATGAAAACATGTCTTAAGGAAAGAAAATTCCATATTTTTCGTCTAGCAGACAGAAGACTTACAAATACTGGAGTTAAGAAATTCCTCCAGTCAACTGGCATTGCCCCAGGTTTCTTATAAACAAGATAGTTGAGATGGAAAGCACAGACCTGCTCTTTACAACTAAGAAAGTATGCTAAATCTAGATTTGAATGAATACTTAAAATTAATCTGGGAGAGGAAAAGACAAAGAAGCCTTAAGGAGATTGATGTAAATTGGGACAAATAATGATCCCAGCTTCACTTGTTATCCACAAGGCTTTTACAACTCCTCTGCCTTCCTTCTGCCCTCTTTATTCAAACTCAGATGATTGCTGATAAGTAGGGTAAGATTCAATATTGGGCTGCCAAGACTCAATTTTAAAAACTTAAGAATTTTGATAGATTAAAATCTTTTTCGAAGCAATGATATCAAATGTCACAAATAAAGCATTAGACACACTTGCATATAATAAAGTGGAAAATATACTGCATTTCCTCTCCCACTGCATCAACTATCAGTCTAAACAATTTCATTTTAAGACATGGTATTGACTCAAACCTCTCTTGTAACAAGACAATAAATAAACAAAATGCTATGAATATATATGTATATTGATGCTTGGTTGCCTTTTAAAATTTCATTTTATTTTAAAGAGGCTGTACAGAGGGGTTACAGTTATATGAGTTAGGTAATGAGTACATTTCTTGCCAAGCATTGTTACCTCCTCCTTTGTTGTTTTCCCACTATCCCTTCCCTTCCCCACCTCCTTCACCCCTCCCCCCTGCCAAGGAGTTGTAAAGTTCATTTCCAATATAGTATCTTGTGGGTATCAATTTGTTGCAATGGGATGTCCTGTGTCCTTGTTTCGCATTTTGTTATTTCCTTTCCCCTCCCCAAATTAGACAAATGTATATATGAGATGCAGGGTAGAAAATCAAGTACAGTGACAACAGGGGGAAGAACATACAAAGGAAACACAAAATAATCACAAAGTACATTAAACAGCAACAAAGAAGACCTCTTGTGTTCATACCTTGGGGTTCATTTTGCTTAGCATCATCTTATATGGTCATATATAAATAGCTATTGAGCTTTTCTGCTCATCTGATAAAATCATCCTACACGTATAGTAATTATTGCAAATGAGAAAAACTATGGGACCTATATTTCTTTGGGTCTAGCTTACTTCACTTAATATGATTTTTTCCTAGTCTTTCCATTCTCTAATAAATGGGGCAATGTCATTCTTTCTGATGGAGGCATGGAATTCCATTGTATACATATACTACATTTTCTTGATCCTTCATCTACTGAGAGACATCTGGGTTAGTTCCATATCTTAGTTAAGGTAAATAATGCTTCAATAAACATAGTTGTACTGGTAGCTTTAGTATGGCCTTGTATGTGTTCATTTTGGTAAATGTCCAGAAGTGGGATTGCTTGGTCATAGGAGAGCTCTATGTGTAGCTTTTTGAGGAACCTCCATACTTCTCTCCAGAGTGGATAAACAAGTTTACACTCCCACCAACAGCGCAGTAGGGCTCCCTTTTGGCCACATCCCCTCCAGCATCTGTTGTTATTAGATTTCTTGATTATAGCCATTCTAACTGGGTGAGATGGAATCTCAATGTTGTTTTGATTTACATTTATTTTATGGTCAGAGAAGTTGAACATTTCTTTATGTGTTTATTCATCATTCTTATTCTCATTTCCTCTTCAGAGAAGTCTCTCTTTAAGTCTTTAGACCATTTATTAATCGGGCGGTTGTTTCTTTGAGGATTTGTTGTTGGGGATTTAATTTTTTGAGTTCTAAGTATATTTTAGATATGAGACCCTGGTCCGTTGTATGGCTAGTGAAGATCTTTTCCATGGAGTTTCTGTTGATCTTACTGGCTATGTCCTTTGCCAGGCAGAAACTTTGCAGTTTAATGCAATCCCATTTGTACTCCACTCCCAAGTTACTCAAGCTCAATCAAAACCAAACTTCAAACTCTACTACAAAGCCATAATAATCAAAACAGCTTGGTACTGGCACAAGAACAGACCTGAGGACCAAAGGAATAGAACTGAAGACCCAGAAATGAACCCACAGACATATAGCCACCTAATCATTGATAAGGGAGCTAAAAAAATAGAATGGAGGAAAGACAGCCTCTTCAATGAATGGTGCTGGCAAAATTGGTTAAACACCTATAGAAAACTAAAATTAGATTCTTATATATCACCCTGAATCAGAATCAATTTCAAATGGATCAAAGACCTTGAAGTAAAAGCAGATACCCTGAAAACATTACAGGAAGGAATAGGAACAACTTTAGGGCTCCTTGGCACTGGTCAAAATTTTTTTAAATAAAGACCCAGAAACACAACAAATCAAAGAAAGGTTGGTTGCCTTTTGATATAAGAATATTTTAATGGTTGGGCGCTGGTGGCTCACGCTGTAATCCTAGCTACTCAGGAGTCTGAGATCTGAGGATCATGGTTTAAAGCCAGCCAGGGGAGAATGTCCATGAGCCTCTTATCTCCAATAAACCACTCAGAAAACCAGAAGTGGTGCTGTGGCTCAAGTAGTAGAGTGCTAGCCTTGAGCTGAAGAGCTCAGGGACACCGCCCCAGGCCCAGAGTTCAAACCCCACAACTGACAAAAAAAGAAAAAGAATATTTTAACAAGATTCAATGCTTATTTTAAAAAATAAATAGATGAATGAAAATATACCTATCATTTATTGCTGTCAAATATAATCTCCTTACTTTCATTCAATTAGCAAAACCTAAAAACATACAGATGTTCTGAATCTGACAATTATTTAGAGATAAATACGTTTTTTCATATTGACAATACATATCACACTTTCATTAAAATATCTATAGATATTATGTAGTTATGATAAATTTTAGAAAGAAGCAAGAAAATGTGACTAAAGTTATGAGGATCACTGACAAGAACTCATTGCCACACATAAAAATAATTTCTAACCTAAAATGGAAAATTTCATAAGTCCCAACATACCTAAAACACTGTCCTAATATTCCAAATCCCATTCCAGATTAATACATTCATTCAAATTAAGGATAAAAAGGAACATTTAAGAGTTTTTTATAGCAAGGAAAACAAAGTAAGCTAATGAATAGAGAGAGAAAAATAGTATAGGTATAGATGGCTATTCACACATTATCATAGAGGTTTCATTGAAATGAAAATTATTTATAAAGGTTTTCTCACTGTGTGATTTGTTAAAACAGTTGAATTAGGGTGATGAAAAGAAAGGCTTTGCTAGGGATTATTTAAAATTGGGTAATATCTCAGTGGTATAAGCTAACATATGTAAATGCTTACAGATGGAAAATTGATGAGATAGTCTTTCAGGATTTCCTTTTAACTCTGAAGATACAGGGTGACATGTTTTCTGAGATTTGATAGACTGGCTGGTCATTGGTTGCCTTCACTAATAGAGAAATTAAGGGACTAGTAATAAAAATGTATTGGATTTCAATTCTTAGACTTCACACCACTATTAAGTTATCCTAAACTTATCTTTTCTGACATTTTCTATTAAAAAAGAAAGGTTTTATTATGCAAATATGTGGATTTTCTTTCATGGTCAAATTTTGGAACATTTAAAACAATTACTATTTTGAGTGTCTTTGTCATTTTAAACGTCACAATCTAGCGAAAGGCCATTCTCTAGAAAGTTTGCCACCTTGCCACCATTTCTACTATTATAGCTATCAGTCACTTTACTTTGTTTAAATTTAATTTTATTGTCAAGTGATGTACAGAGGGGTTACAGTCACATATGTAAGGTAGTGAGTACATTTCTTGTCAAACTTGTTACCCCCTCCTTCATTTTTCTCCTACTTTCCCTCCCCCTAACCCCCTTCAAATTGTACAGTTCATTAACAATACATTGTCTTGTGAGTATCACTGTTGCATTGGTTTGCCCTTTGTCCTTTGTCTCACCATTTTGTTGTTCCCTTTCCCTTCCCTAATTCAGATAAACATACATACAATCCCCAGGATATCAAAATCAAATACAGTGACAATAGGGGATAAACCATAGAAAAAAAAAGAAACAATCACATAGACATCAAAAACAACAGCAACAAAGAAAAACCTCTTATTTCCATGTCTTGGGAGTTCATTTTGCTTAGCATCATCTTATATGGTCACATGTACATATTAGACATTTTCTAATTATAATACTGTTTCCACTTGAACTGACCACACTTTAGTGATGGCTTATATAAATGATTATTGCTCACTACAAAGTTTTCTCTGTAACATTTACTCCATTTTTCATCCAGTAATTTTAGCAAACTGTCCCAATAATTCATGTTACTCATTACTTTTTATAAATTATTCAACAGAGAAATAACAAATACTCTAGGAAATATAATTTGAATTGAACTAAACACATCAAAATGAATGAATAGCTCATCCCAGATTTTATTGTTTATTCAATTGCTGCTTAATTAGGAAAATGACATTATTCAGACTATAGATCCTATCACTGTAAAAATCCATGAGACTCTACTATAAAACTATTATTAACTTTAGAACTAGTGATTGTTTCCCTCAAGCCAATAATAATGAAAATTAAATTGGTATTTCAATAGAATTGAAAGTTAGGCAACCCAAGTTACAAACTCTAATGGGGTACCAAATGGTTTCTAATTTTTTTCTGCATTGGTTTAAAATCTTTCAGAACCATTCATCTTTTTACTTTGATGTTTATTTGAAAGCAGATGATGGAAATTCAATTCAATAGAAGGAAAAATATAATAGCTATGAATTCCATTTCTCTCTGAGACTACAGAGAGAAATAAATGTTTTCAGAACAAACCATTAGGCCGCCATAATATTGTGCAAAATATCTTAAAATTACTTGAGCCACATAAACTACATCAACTTCCACAAATATTTCTACACAGAAAAGTAAAATAAATTTAATTCATTTTGTGTACCAAAATCAACAACTTTTGTGCAACATTTTATAATGTTCAACTTTATTTTAATATAAGCATAGACAATTTGAAAATAGTAACCAACATATTTATTGAGTACCTAAAAACATAATAAAGTGTCACCTTAATGATAAGTGATCCCATTAAGAGAAGGTCATAATCCTAATAGTATGATTACTATGTACTTATTACATGATTAAAATTTACAGTTAATAGAATGATTAAGCTTTTCCTTTTTGCTGTTCAGTGAAACATTGTGTGCAGAAGAATAATAACTGGGAAATTGGTATAAAATAAGCCAAATGATGAAGAAAAGGGAAACACTGATCAAGAAACAAAGTATTCATAAACTGACATTTTGAATTGAAACCTCTTTTACAACAACTTAATTTTTTAAGTAACTAAACATACATCAAGTATGAAAGCTTTAAATGTAGTCATTTCTATGCTTGGGGGTGATCTTTATAATGAAGTATGTGCTCATCTAAAATGCATTTACTCACTCCAGGAAAAATCTAAAATTTTGAGCCTCATATAATACCACTCTACTTAGAAATAATTATTATCTATTATTATATCTTGGGCCCCAAAAAGGCAAAAGACAAACCTAATGATTTATTCAACTATCAATCAAAATTCATATTAACAACATACAAATAACCTGTAATTCTATATGTAAGAATCAACCCAAGAAATTCTCTCTCCCTCCCTGGCCTGAGTTTCACTGACTGAGATAAAAAGGAGGGGAGGAAGGAAGGGAGATAACTACATATCATTTCCCTTACCGGTTGTCTGTTTTTCTTCTCTCATGGAAACAGCAAACATAAATTATTTACAAGAGTCAATTTGGCTTTTATACCAGCTGTAACAATCATGATGGCACATGATGAGATATCCAAACACCCTTTGTTTAAATAAGGCACAGTTTACTAGGGTCCAAGTTTTAATTAGATAACTTTGAATTTTCAAAGGAAAAATCCAACTAGGTGCCAGTGGCTCATGCCTGTAATCCTAGCTACTCAGGAGACTGAGATCTGAGGCTCTCAGTTTGAAGCCTGGCCAGGCAGAAAAGTCCCTATGAGACTCTTATCTCCAATTAACCACCATAAAACGAGAAGTGGAGCTGTGGCTCAAAGTGATAGAGCACTAACCTTGAGCAAGAGAGTTCAGAGTCAACACCCAAGTCCTGAGAGTTCAAGCCCTACCAACAAAAAATAAAATTTAAAAAATAAAAAGGAAAACTGAATACTTGACTTATGATTCATCCCAAGTGATACTAAACTTGTACTTTTTGTAATATTGCAGTTTGCCCTAAATTCTACAGATTATTTGACTCTCAGTCTAAAACTATCATTTTCCCTACTGTAAACCATTAATTACATCCATCGACCTCTAATACTACTATGAAAAAGTGTCATTTCTCTTGATCCTAACTTTACCTGAACTCCTTGAACTTGAAAGAAATTTCAGATTTACTGAACATCTAACTCATTTTCTGATCATAAACTTATCCATAAGCCTAACTACTATCGTAACTCAAAATCTCACCCTAATTAACTCTGAAGAGTAAATATAAAGAGAATACTGTACGTTCTATGAATTTTCACATTTATTTTACTTCCGCTTGGTAGTAGAAAACTCAGTTCTTCCTCTAAAGCTTACCCTTCCATAACCCTAACCTTAACCTGAACTACAAAACTAAATCTAACCCTAACCCTACTTTCCTTTGAATGTAAAAAGTAACACAAATATACCAGTTCTCTTTCATCCTAGCTTGGAATCAACTGAGAGTTGATAAAAATAAGCTAATGGCTTTCCCTTTTCCTACTATTAACCTTAATCTCAACCGGAGCATTCAGGCTAACCTTAACCCTAATTATATCCCAACCCTAATATAAACAGCAATGTTATATTTCACATTCATGCCAACTTTTACTCCAGTTGTAGTTCCAAACTTTAATTTCAGCTTGATCCCAAGGCTTCCATTTTCCCAACCCTAACTTCAACCCTAGCCGCTAATCTAACCCTAACCCTGATCCTATTTGTGGCCCAATCCTAAAAGTAACAAAAAGTACTCAAATTTTGATTTATCTGAATTTATACTCAATGTGTACTTGTATTAAGTTGCAGTTTGCCCTAAATTTGATTTAAACAGTTTCCTGACTTATTCTAAAACTATCATTTTACCTACTATGAATCATTACATCCATTGACCTCCAATCTTGATAGTGTGAAAAAACAGTGTCAATTCTCTTCATGCTAACTTTACTTGAGCTCCTAGAACCTAAAAGAAATTTCAGATTTATAGAACATCTAACCATTTCCTAACCCATAACCCTACCCCTAAACCTAGCTAGTATCCTAAGCAGTCTCAACCTAACAGGTTTCTATTGACACTCTGTCAATAGGTCTTCTGCTGAGGGCATAATTACAGTTTTTGTTGCAGTTCATACCTCCTAGAGAGCTAACACTGTTATGAAAAGAAGACGTTATCAGATCATGTTCACCTCTGCATAGAATGTTACCTGTTATCTATTTTCTTGGTATGCAGAAGGGGAAAAAAGCTAATGAAGTATATAGACTTGGGTAAATTTTAACAAGTTGTAGTTGATAGGGTGTTTTCATTCACTTCTACCCAAAAGAACCCTGTCTCCTCAATTTGACACACTTGCATGCTAAACCTACAGCTGCCTTTTCTTTATTTTGCCTATAAACCAGGCTGGAATGAAAAGCAAAGCCACAGAAACCAACAGCCTAAGTCAGGGTGCTGGGAAATTCCATTTCAAGTAAAACAGTCTTGTTCCATTAAGCCTTTAGATCACATTTATAAACACCAAGGTGGTAGCCAAATCTTACCTACAGATTGACAGAAACTATTGCAGGCAGAGGTTTGTTTGTGAAGTGTGCATTGTTTCCAAAAGGATTCTATAAAACTGCGTCCATTACAAAAGTAAATAAACAAACAAACTTGACCAACAGAGGACATCTATTAGAGCTCTGATAACTACATGTTTTCAGTCATTGAAATAGAATGGCAGAAAATGGCTTTTTTACTACAGATTTGCCACACTCACTATTAAAGTCACTCCACAGTATTGACAATTTTTTTAAACCTGCTTTGCATGTCTCAGGGCTGTGACATCTCATTATGTGTTATAACTTTGTCTGACAAGTCTACATCAAAAAAGACTGCTTTGGAGGTTATGATATTTTACTATCATTTTTAATCTATTAAAGCTATAATCTATGTGGGAATGAAACATAGCTATCCATAAAACTTCAAGACTTAAAAAGAAAAAGAATCGCAAATGAGAATCTTGCATGGAGCCTGATTTGTTAACATCACTTTCTCCAACACACATTCAGCTGCAACAGATCATTTGAGAGAAAGTATGCCCAGTGATGAGAAGGTAGTTAAACATGGGTCTTGTTCAATATTTTGAAGAACAAATTTGACTGTGTTTTTTTCAATCAGAAAGGTGAATTCCTATATTTTAATAGATATAATAGGTTCCTGGAATGGTAATATAAATTATAGAAGCCTAAGACTCATAGAATGGAAAAATCATAGAATAATTGAAAGGAATGAAATACACTTAGAGAAACTTCTTTTTTAAAGGCATCATATCTCAATAAGTGAATAAAAGCAAAATTACAGAATAATACATGCAGCAATTCTTTAAAAGTTTATAGCACATGAACTATGTACATACTTAGAGTTATTTATATTGATACATATGTAAAACAAGGTCTAAAAGAACATACACCCTAATAATTATCTTGTACCCTCGTTTGTAAGTACAAGTAAGAGACCATAATAGTTTCCTATTGCTATTAAAATAACTGGGTATAAACTTGGTGGCTCTGTGAAGAAACTCACGTATTATTGTTGGCTAAATTCAGTCTCACTGAGTTTATTGGCAAAGATGGCTCCATATGAGGACCTTAAAGTAGAATGCTATGGTTTAAAGATATACCCCCAAATGCATGTGTTGAAAACTTAATCCCAAGAGTAACAGTAAGAGGAGCTGGTGTCTATTGGGAGATGTCTGGGCATTAAGAATGAATGGATTAACGTAGATTATAAAAGGCTTGAGGCCAGGAGTTCAATCTCACCCTCTCATTGCCAACATCTCGTGAGATAAAAGTGGAAGAAAGCCCTTATCAGCTGTCTATCTCAGACTTCCCAGCACCCAGAACTATGAGCCAATATAGTCCTATACATTATAAACTATCCAGAGTCAGAAATTCTATTACCATAGCACAAAACAGACTAGAAACTATAACTCCTTTGCACAGCATCTTTACAATAAAATTAAATTTTAAAAAAATTTTCCTGCCTCTCCAAATCCTGTTCTTTCTCTGTCCTCACTCTTATTTCCTCATACTACAAACATAGTATACAATTTCATGCTTGTATTCCAAGGCTCCATGATCATATAGTACCCAGACTCAGTCCATGGCACAGCTGAGATCCAGTACATCTGTACATAGGATAAATACAGTATGTCTCAACTCAGTATGCAAATGATATTTGAGCATCTACTATATTTAAGGAGATGCATATAGAATTGGAAATACAGATATTGGCAGCCACATTTTTAGAGCAAAAAATGTCACATGATGTAGCATAACAGATGTATGCACAATGGATTACAGGAACTTGGCCCAGAGAGAACTTACATCTAGCTGAAGTACTAGGTGAGGATGGGGAAAAGAGAATAAGGGATTTCTGGAGGTAGGGCTATCTGAGCTGGGATTTCAAAAGATAGGAAGTGGGTAGAGTGTGGCTCGACCGGCGAGGTAGAAATTATCACCTCAACAAAGGTAAGGAAAAATAGATACAGAGCATGGGTAAATGATGGGTAAATGCCTGCTTTATCTCCAGTGATTAAAATTGGCTGGAAAAACTAACCACTAGAAAAATGAGATTAAAATAAAAAGGTATAGTAAACTGAGCACTGGTGGCCTCTAACCTTAGCTACTCAGTCGGCTGAGATCTGTAGATCATAGTTGGAAGCCAGCATGATCAGGTAAGTCCATGAAACTCTTACCTTTAATAAAGCATCAAAAAAGCTGGAAGTGGTAGAGTACTAACCTAGAGCAAAAAGGCTCAGGGATAGCACCCAGGCTCTAAGTTCTAGCTCCAGGACCAACACACACACACACACACACACAGAGCGAGAGAGAGAGAGAGTGAGAGAGAGAGAGAGTGAGAGCGAGAGAGAGAGAGAGAGAGAAAGAGAGAGAGCATACTAGCATAATATCAATTGATGTAAAACATCTATAAATAAGTAATGACTCAGTAATAGTAAAAGTTGATTTTTTTTTTTTGCACAAAAAGCTCCCAAGTGTTCCCTGTCAGCAGGAGGCTTTCCTCTCAGCTGTGAGCAATTCAGGACTATAGCTTGTCCCACCCATAGCTGCATCATCCTCACATTTGGTCCACAATCTGCAAACTCCTACCAAAATAGTCAAGAAGGGATGGATAAGGATATTCCAAGGCCCAGGCATCAGAGGCTCACATCTAAATCCTAACAACTGCAGAGCATAAGATATGGCAGATCATGGTTTGAAGCTAGCTGCATCCTCTTGAGACTCTATTTCCAATTAACCAGCAAAATGCTAGACTATGTTCCACAAAAGGGGGTTCAAGTGGTAAAATGCCAGCTGTGAGCAAAAAAGCTGTGTGGGAGCACAAGGCCTTGAATTCAAGCCCTGATACCAAAAAGGAATAAAAAGAAAGAGAAAAAGAAAAAATGCCTTTTGAGTGAAAGCAAATTTAGTAGACAACTCACTGTCTCAGGTACGTTGAAAAATAACTATTAGCCATATTATTCCATCCTAATATTAACTATTACTGAATACTACTTCCCCGCAACTTTATAATCAAGCTATAAACTTTATTTCCAAATTATAAACTGGTTAAGCCACGATGAAACCTTAAGGCTCTACCCTTGGGACATTTCTCATTCAGCTCCTGTTGCTCGGATTACCAGCCTGCCTCCTTAACAAGTGTAGCCAGATATATCCTGATCATCTAGAAAAATCTTTTTGTGAACAATATCTCATAATGATGCTCCTCCTGTCCCATGCGTCTTTGCTTTCTAAATAAAATGCATTTTACTAGCATGTGCTTAATTTTTATTCTTTATAGGATGAATTGAAAAGATTTTCCTTTTTCTGAAAATAGTAAACATTTTTGATGTGTGAGTCATATCCCCTTTGTTGCATCTACTTAAGTTTAAGAAAGCCACCACAGAAAATATGTAAATGAATGAATATGATTGTTTCCATGAAACTTTAGGTGGTGAGGCAGTTTTTCTTCTCAATAATGTAGTATGCCGACATCTGCTCTAGGGGTGAAAATGTATTCTGCTTTTGCTCTTGTGCCCTTTTTGGTTTTATCCATTGCATTGCACAAAATAAAAGTCATTAAATGCACAGGTTCTGAGCAGAGACGACAAAGACCCATCTTACAATATCCCTACCATAGAGCAAGTAATTAATGTTTCTAGTTCCTATAAAAACTGTAACAAAGATCTTCTGGCTAGAGTATGAGAAATATGTACAAGCAGAATCATAAATTTGGCTCTTACTGAATGTACAGTATATTGTGTTAATGTATAGTTCAATTCAATAAAATTTATTGTGCAATATTTTAAGCAATTCCTTTAAACAGTATAGTCTTTTTATATAGGAGACATTCTATGGATTAGCTTCCTAACTACTAGTTCAGGATTCCATTAAGAATATGTGTAGGAACAGAAAATTTAGGATCTTTGAGGTAAAAGAGTACTTGCTGCAATGTCCTCTGTTCTCTTATTTCTTTAGAAGTGTTTCTTTTCTTTTCATTTGCTATCCAAATTTGAAGGAAATAGATGTGTGAAGATCTTGTCTTTTCTTGCCCAGTAGCTTCATCTCAGTTAATCAACCAAATCTCTGACACAACCTCATCTGAGCATGACACAACCCTGTAAATGTCTCTGTCTTTTTATCTAGTACCATACTCTGGGCTGTCAGTCTTGCTAAAGAAACACCCATCCCTCATAAACATGTCAATTCACCAAAATAGAATTCACCAGCCTTCCATGTTCAAAGTATTCCAGAAAAGCTAAATTTCAGAAATTCCACTGTTTATCACAATGCCTGGTTGAGTAAAAAAAAAAAAAAAGATTGAGGAACCTTCCAAAAAAATGAAATAACAGGTTGCCTTCAATAGAAGGGGTTCAATATCTGGGTTATTCTAATAATAGAGGAAAAATAATTTTTGTCTCCACGTTCCTTCTCTTTCTATACCAGGCATCTAAATTTAATAGAATTCAATCTTCTTTACATTTTGAAAGAATATCCCTCTTAGTTTTTAATGTGCTAATAGTTTAGCTAATTTCTAAATCAGGCTTTGAGCCTATTGCTTTCTTAAACACATCAGCTACCAGACTCTTCCTGAACTTCCTGTGGTATATCCTGAGACAGAAGGAGAAGAATCATGATTTACGGAATGATGGGTTGATTCGTGAAACCTTGTCACACTTCTACTCTAGCAACATTAGATATTGACAAAGTAAATTTACACGTCTAACACTATCTTGCAGCTAGAGTTCTAGATTAGATTTAGCTTCTGTTCATCCAATGCACTAGAACACAAAATTGGCTCACAATGAGCTACATAGACAGAGGTTCATTTTTTCATAAAAAAATAAAGAAGCTGGACTAGCATGTGTGTGGTAATGGATGAGGACAGATACTTGGTGACAAATGCTGTCATTTACTGTGGAATGTATTGGCCCTAGTGTAACCAATTTATGAGACTAGTATAAGCTCAGCATACAGTGGGTGATTGATGCTCCTCTTCTGAGTAAGATTAAGAGATCATTCTTCAAGCATAGGATATTTTTGTGTTTTTTAAATTTTTTATCTACCTGTCTGCATTCAAGTTTTACAGATATGCTTTCAGTTTCCATATATATATATATACATACATACATACATATATATTCCCAGTGTCTCATTTTTAGCTTGCTGTGTTTGTTTTACTAAAGATAATGATGTTGAGATCTGGATAGGATGTAAGTATAAGAGAATGATCCTTCAGGTAGTCCTTAAGAAATTGCAGTAAAAAACCTTTCACTGCCCTTACCTACCTATTATCAGAGAATTTTGAATAAAGATAATAATTTGGTTCATTTAGCTCCTTGTGTTTCTTCCCTATACCTTAAAACTCTATAGACAGGATAAATTGCTGAAGTAATTATTTTCAACTTTAATCTGGAATTTACCTTACAGATTATTTATTTCAAGTCTTCATGTTGTTAATGAAGATAGTGATGCCCACTGTTATAGAATCAATAAGTGAAAGAGCCTGGAATAAAACTCAAATCTGTAGAATCTTTTGTGCACTGTTACCATACCAGTTAAAGATGAAGAAGCTAGTTTAGCCAGCAGATTAATACTGCAATTTTCCTATCAAACCACTCTACTCACATATACAATCCTTCCTGGCTCTGTACTTGGAATTCTTAGCATTCATTTAAATCCTACAAACAATATTTCAGTGATCAAAACTTCTTTGGTAATGTAAATCACTCATTCTCCATATGGAAACTTTTTTTGGTCTTTTCTGGAACTGGGGGAATCAAACCCAGGACATTATATTTGCTAGGCAAGTGTTTTGCCATTGAGTTACATCTCAGCCCTCCATACTGAAATTTTGTAATAACACTTTTTACAAAGGAGAATTCACCTTTGAAAACAGTCTGAGATAATGTAGACCAGGCCTAAAATATGGTTAACGTACCTTTGTTTCTTTAGCTACTCCAATTTTTAGTAAAAACAAAAACATGTTGACTTTTTCCATACAGGAAAACCATGAGAAGGGGTCTCTAGAGCAGAAAAAGCTTTCAGACTGAACTAGCCCGGTAATGCCCTCCTCTGGCAGAACCTGCCTTGTGCTCCATCTGGAATAGCAACACCAATTTTTGTCATCCCCAAAGGCACTATTCTGACATATCTCATTAATTTTTACAGGGTCTTGACCTATAAGAATAAATGGTCTATGCTTCAATGTCTAAGTATGCACATAAAGAGAATAGAGTTGAACTTTAGTGCTATATAGGTAATATTTGGTATAAGAAAAAATATGCACTGAACAGATATGATTCCAGAAGCAGCTATTTTTTCACCTCTCAAACAAATATAGCATGGTCTAAGAAATTCCTCATCTATGTGGAAGAAATGTATATTGAAAAACCTAGCCAACAATATTGTAGTTTTTATACACAGTGTCATTATTCTACCCTGATGTAGTCCCCAATTATCACAAAAACCCTTTCCCCAGGAAGAATATCAAACCTTAAAAAATTCCAAAAGTTGGTATGAAATAAAGTTAGTTGTGTGGTCATAACTAAGAGAATGTTCATGGGGGAAAAATGCAGCTAAGCCACATTGGTTCATGAATAATAGACGTAAAAATTGAAAAAGAAATCCAAATATATTCATAAAATATATTCATAAAATATTATTTTTCACCCCCAAAGCCTCTCTTCACCAGAACTCTATTAACTAAACAAACCAATGATCATTTCAGTCCATGCCTTCCCAGAATTTCACTGCGGGTTGCAGTGAATAACAACAACAAAAAAAAATAGACCAAGAAAAAGTAGAATAATAAAAACTGGCATTTAAGTAGCCCCATACCTATAACCCTAGCTATCCAGGAGGCCAAATCCCAGAAGATTACAAATCAAAACCATCTCAGGTTGAAAAGTCCAGGAAACTCCATCTATAAAATACCCAGCGAAAAGCCCAAAAAGATGAGCTGAAGGAGTGGCTATACTGGTAAACTATCAACTCAGCAAGTGGGAAGCCCTGAATTTTAAACCTAATATAAACCAAAAAATAAAAGCCAATATTTACTAGATTTTACCTGAAGGGACAGTACCTCATCCAAGTTACCTTATTTTATCTCATAAGAGTATTAATATACCCATTTTAAAGATGAAAGAAGACATAGAATTATTTATGTGAATTATCCAAGGACAAAGGGTACAGGGGGAAAGTATAGGAGAGGCCAACACCATAAAGTTTTCCTACACCATTTCATTCCTAGATATAATGTTTTACAGGGCAAGAGTTGGCCTTGTAGGCTAGGAAGAAGACAGAAAATTTCATGGATTATGAATAGGAACAAACAGGCACACTGAGTCACCCACATAAGGCAAGAAACAAACCGCTGGCATATAAGATGGCATTCGCTTAGTTGTGTACATTCTGACACATCAGCTGTGCACACACTTGAAGCTGCCCCACCCCCAGATCCTCTGCAGTGAGCCTTAGCAGTGTCACCCCCCAGAGCAGCCCCACCTACAGAATTGCTACTACTCCACAAGACATGTTCTACACGCCAATTCCTGCTCTTGGCCCAGAGCCTTAACCCACACCAACTACAATACTCAGGATGGACCCAGAGGGGACTCACAGGAAATCCCTAGCCAAATGGGACTGGGAGTGAGCACATCTAGAGAACAACAGATATATGATGAGAGCCAGAGATAAGAGGAGAAAACCTGCTACACTAACAGAGCACAGTATTATGTTCTTTCTTCCTTAAGGAAGAAGTCTTGGCTTGGCTTTCCTTTTCCATTTGGGGGATTTTTATTCCATTTTGCTTGTTGATCATTCTTTATTTTTTTACCCTCTTCACTTTCTGAGTATATTACCTTTCTCCACAATAATTATGGTACACTTTTGTACACTATTATTTCATAAAGTCTGTTCCTATATACTTCATCTCTACTTCACATTTTCTTTTTTTCCTTCCCTTACCTCACTCCTTTTTCACTATTTAATTTTGTGTGTGTCTGAGAGAGAAGGAGACAGGGAAACAGAGAGACAGAGAGAGAGAGAGACAGAGAGAGATGTTGGAGATTTAACTCAGAGCTTCATGCTTATTTGGATTTTCTTGCTCAGCTGGTGCTCTACCACATTAGCCATGCCTACAGTCCTTTTTACTGGTTATTTTGGAGATGGAATCTCATGGAATCTTCTTCCTTGGGCTGACTTTGAACTTTGTTCTTCCAAATCTCAGAATCTTGAGTACCTTGGATTAAAGGCTGAGGATACCTAAACCTGGAAACTATTTCTTTTTTGTACTGGTGCTAGGCCTGTCCCTGAGTATTTTTGCTCAAGGATAGTGCTTTACCAATGAGCTACAACTCCATTGCCAGCTCTTTTTAACTGGAGATAAGAGTTGCTGGGATTTCCCTGTCTGGGATGCCTTCAAACTGTGATGCTCTAATCTCAGCCTCTTCAGTGGCTAGGATTATAGGCATGAGTCAATTGTTGCCAACCTATTTAATTCATAATTACTATGCCTTTAGTATTTTTGAATTCCTATGATACTTTCTAGTAACTTTGGTTCTATTTATCTATAACTTTATTGGGAGTATAGATGTTGTTTCCAGGTATTCCTTACTTCATTAAAATATCTAATTTGATTTTGACTTATTGCTTAATTTCTAAGCTGTAACTCCAGTACACATCAGTACTACCAGTACATAGGCCAGAATATTGAGAATACTTAACTAAAAGACAGAACAGCAAAACCTCCAAGCAAGACTTAAGCTCAAACCCAGGAACAAGTGGCTCATACCTGCAGTCCACATGCCTGTCATCTCAGAAGGCTGAGATCTGAGGATTGTGATTCAAAGCTGGCCTAGACAAAAAAGCTCATGAGATTTTTTAGCTCCAATTAACAACCAGAAAGCTGAAAGCAGAGCTTGGCTCAAGTGGGACAGCACTAGCTTTGAGTAGAAGAGCTAAGAGACAGCAACCAGGACCTGAGTTCAAGTCCTAGTACCAGGAGAGGTGGGGGGGGAGACAAAGACACAAAGATGATGAAGGAAAAACAGAACTTGACATCAGATGTACAGATCTCAATGGAGAAACACAACAAATATGAGGTACAAAATCAAGGAACGATTTGTTCTCCCAAAGTCAGCAAAGCCAAAATAGAGAATTTGTATGACAGTGAAAGAGATGAAATTTCAAACAAATTCAAAAGAAATGATAATAAAAATGATCAGGAAAATTAAAGAGGACATTTACAAACACCCAAATGAATTCAAAGAGAATACAAATAAATAGATGTGTGAAATAAAAAGCACAATGTAGCATATGAATGGAAAATTTAATACAGATATAGAAAAATCAAATTGAAATTCTGGATATAAAAACTCAGTAACTAACAAAAAGCCAGTTAATAGCCTTATAAATAGGACTGAGCCAACCTGATAGTAGAATATCAGGTCTTGAATATAAGACAGAGAAATTGGATCATTCAGATAAAAAATAATAAAAAAGTAAAAATAATGGAGGAACTGAACATGTAAGAGCTCTAAGACAAAATAAAATTTCAAACATATGACTTAAGGGGATAGAACAAGAAAATGTGCCAGCCATAGACATAGAAAACATTCAATAAGATAATAGCAGGAATTTTCCCAAATATCACGTATGAGATGATCATCCAAGGATAATAAGTTTTTGAGGGCATACATAGTTAAAACCTCAAACACAAATGAAAAAGAGGCATATTGAAACCAGCAAGGGAGAGGTGCCAGGTCACATATAAAGGCAAACTCATCAAAATGGCAGTAGATTTCTCAATAGAAACTCAAAAAGCAAGGATAACATGGAATGATCTATTTTAAGCCCCAAATAACTGTTGGCATAGATTACTGTGTCCAGGAAAGCTATCCTTCAAACTTGAATAAGAAACCAAAACTTCCCATGATAAAAAAAAAAGCACTGCAGGATTCATAAACACTAAGTGAGCACTGTAGAAGATACTTAAAGAAATCCTACATACAGAAAAAGAAGAAAACTGCAATAATAAGAAAATGCATACTTTTATTCTTTCTTACGAAAATATTTGAATAAGTCTCACCATATAAGTAGATAAGAAATAAGAATCAAACACTATAAAAACTACAAAATGACAGCAATTTCTATATACTTATCAATAAATCTTGATGTTAATGCTCTCAATTCTCCAAACAAAAGACATAAACTGATCCTGGAATCAGCAGTTCTTTACTGTAATCCTAGCTACTCAGGAGGTTCAGATCTGAGGATCAAAGTTCTAAGGTTCAAAGTATAATTTAGATATGAGACATTTGTCCTTTGTATGGCTAGTGAAGATCTTCTCCCAGTCTGTGGGCTTTCTGTTGATCTTGCTAGTTATGTCTTTGCCTTGCAGAAGCTCTGCAGTTTCATGCAATCCCATTTGTCCAACCTTTCTTTGATTTGTTGTGCTTCTGGGTCTCTATTAAGAAAATTTCGGCCTGTGCCAAGGAGCCCTAAAGTTTCTCCTATTCTTTCCTGTAATGTTTTCATGGAGTCAGCTTTTATTTCGAGGCCTTTGATCCATTTGGAGTTGATTCTGGTGCAGGGTGATATATAGGGATCTAGTTTTAGTTTTCTACAAGTGTTTAACCAATTTTGCCAACACCATTTACTGAAGAGGCTATCTTTCTTCCATTCTATTTCTTTATCTCACTTGTCAAAGATTAGGTGGCTATAGGTTTTAGAACTCAAAAACCTAAATCCCCCAACAAGAAATCCTCAAAGAAACAACTGCCCAATTTAAGTCTTTAAGGCTAAAGATTTAAAGAGAGACTTCTCTGAAGAGGAAATAAGAATGGCCAATAGACACATGAAGAAATGCTCAACTTCTCTAGCCATAAAAGAAATGCAAATAAATACAACACTGAGATTCCACCTCACCCCAGCGAGAATATAATCAAGAAATCTAGTAACAGATGCTGGAGGGGAGTTGGCCAAAAGGGAACTCTACTGCATTGTTGGTGGGAGTGTAAACTTGTTCAACCACTCTGGAAAGCAGTATGGGGATTCCTCAAAAGATTCCACATAAAGCTCCCTAACCCAGCAATCCCACTTTAGGCATTTATCCAAAAAATCACAAACAAGGTCATACCAAAGCTACCAGCACAACCATGTTTATTGCACTATTATTTACCATAGCGAAGATATGGAACCAACCCAGATGCTCCTCAGTAGATGAATGGATCAAGAAAATGTGATACACACACACACACACACACACACACACACACACACACAAAACACTGTTTAATTTAAACAGTTAAATTAAACAATACTTTACCTGGGGGGAGCGAGGGGGAGTGTAGTTGTGGAGATGGAAGGGTAGGGATGGGAGGGGAAAAACAAAGGAGGAGGCAACAATGCTTGATAAGAAATGTACTTTTTACCTTGCTGGTGTAATTGTCACCCCTCTGTATGGTATTTTCACAATAAAAAACTTATTAAAAAAAAAGAATACTTCACCCAACAGCCACAGAGTAGACATTATTTGTAGCAGCCCATGGAATGTTCTACCAAATTTATGATATTTTAAGGGAAAAAGCAAGGCTTTTCAAATACAATATAATTGAAATCATTTCCTGTATTAGATATATATTATATAACAATGGAATGAAACTAGAAATCAACAGCAAAAGAAAACAAACACAGCTGGGTGGATGGTATATAACTAAATTAGTGTTAGGCAACACAAATAGACATATCTATGAACTTATGATGATAGCAGCACTACTCACAACAATCTAGGTGAATGAAAAAAATACAATGGAGTATTACCTGTCATAAAGAAGAATAAAATGACTTCATTTGCAGGAAAGTGTATAGAACTAAAGGTTTCACATGAGTGAAAGTGTATAGAACTAAAAGGTTTCACATGAGTGAAATGACAATGCTAAGCTCAGAAAGACAAATATCACATTTTTTTGCTCATGTGAAAAATGTAGAAAAAATAATAGTAGTAGTATGACATGACTGTAGAAGGAGAATTACTTGGGGAAGGGCCCAATAGGAGGAGGAACACAAGAGTAGAGGGAGATGAAGACAGGTACTACCAAAGTATATTATATATGTGTAAAAATACCATATAAATTCTACCAAAATACTTTAGGGGTGATGGAAAAAACTAAGAAATAATAATAGGAGATGACCAAAACATAGTATGTGGATTCATGGAAATATCAATTAAAATCCTCTGGACAAATACTTTCTACTAATTAATAAAAAAGCCCCAAGGCTTTCTAATGCTAAACAAAGAGCCAAGAGTGTTTTTCTCTCCTAAAAATGTGCTGACATTATTCACTTGTATATTTAACTTGAAAGTTAGGAGTCCTTAAACATTAGTAAACAGATTTATTGTAGTCTCTATGGACAAATGAACATTTCCTCTTCTTAGTGAAACTCACACACGACTGGCCAAGAACCATAAATACTGGTTAAATTATAAAGCAACTACTTCTATATTAACTACTTTCTTAGTAAAATACATGCGCAACCACTACATCATTCTTCAGTTTGAGAACACAAAAACATAAAAGTGAAACAAATGTAAAGAAGTGACTGTGAAAGTTAGGCAGCCATGTAGCCACAATGTGGGTAGGAGCATAGGAAACAGGCTTGTTAGAGCTGCCAGCCCTTCATAAATCTTAAGAAAGTCATGGCCCAAACCCCCATTGAAAGCTGCCAGACTCCATGACTAGATTATTTGAAAAAAATCCTGCAATTAGATCACAATCCTTTATTGAAGTTCTTCTGATAGTCTCCAAATATAGAGGTTTCCAACATTTAAAAAAAGAACAAAACAAAGTAAAAACAAAGTGTTTTTAATTCAATTCTGGTTCAAGCACTAATTATCTTATAGGATTAGTTCCATCTATTTGGTAATTAAGAGGATTACTGAGTTCAAATTCTGCTGTCTAGTAGCTAAATTGGATTTAATAAAGAGACTCCCTGCATCTCAGTTTATATCATTTCAAAAGAGTACAAACCTCACAGGTTTTGTAAAAAGATTAAATGAAAAAAACGTATATTAAAGGCTAAAGTCTAGACTCCCTTTTAAATAAAGTTTAAATTACTCACTGCATTAAATCTGCAGAATTGCGGTAAAATTTGAAGGGTTCCCTCATCTAGTCTGGGGGGGGGAAAGCTAGCAGATAAAAGTAACTACAGTAAATACAGTAATATTTAGAAGACAAAATAAGTTGTTGTGACAGAATAATGAAACCGAATTCATCATATGAACATGTATTAACTGGGCTCAGAAGGTGTCAAGTATCTTGGTTCTGAGAACTCAGCTTTCAATGTTAGATAAATTTTAAGACAGGAGACTCTGAATGAGGGAACAATTATTGGCACAGTAAAACTGTGCACATGAAGCATTCAAAACCTTGTTTATATATATATATATATAGTACATATATGTACTATATATATACTATATATATGTACTATATATATACTATATATGTACTATATATATATATATACATATATATATAGTTCATAAGCATCTTGGATGGCATTTGAGAGTCGGTTCCATGTACAATACCTCAGCCCCATCCCAGCCTGGCTGACTCAGAATATAGACCATAACAACATTCGAAGGTGATTTATATGTATATTAAAGTTTAAGAAATACATCTGTAAACCACAAGAAAATCCTCTGCCCACAAAAGTAAGGCTTATATTTAGAAAAGCATCAGGGTCATATTTAGAAAATCATCAGACTCTTTTTGAAATGACAAGTATGGTTCTCACTCATTCTCATCTATAACATAAGCTATAATGATCTATAAGATCATTCCTGCCTGTCATCCATTAATAAAGATTAAGAAAAATATATTCTAAAAGATGGTATGGTTTCTAATCCCACAAGGGGAAACTTGGCTCTTTCAATATCCACTACACTTGTAATGTTCTACATAGAGCATGAATCTAACAATAATTTCAGGGGTTTGGGAGTTTTCACAAGTACATTTTGAAGCAGACAACCATAGGTCATGTCTATAGTCTACAGAGATGTAGATTAGTCTAAAGAGACTACTATGTTCAGTGAAATAATCCATGCATAGAGAAAAAATACGGGTTGATCTCACTCACTTGTGGAATCTAGATAACCTGATCTCATACTATAGAGCAGAATGCTGGTTATCAGAGACTTTAGAAATGGGGGAGGGAAATGGATGTTGATCAATTGACATATAATTATGAACAGATAATAGAAATATATATTTTAAATATATACAAGATAGGTAAATACAAAGAAACAGAAAGTCAATATATGATTGCTTTGGTGAGGTGGAAGGAAGAGAGGGCATGGGAAGGTGGAGGTGGGCTAATGCTTATGGAGTTTCCTTTACGTGTGATGAAATTGTCCCTAATTGATTGTGGTAATTGTTTCACCATGCTGTGAACACACTAACTCAATGGATTGTACACTTTAATCAGATGAATTAGATAATACACATGTTTCAATATTTCAGAACCCTTTTTTTGCAGTGTACTGTAGCTTAAATTTAGGGCTTTGCTTATAAAGCAGGTCTACTACTTGAGCCATCCTTCCTACAATTTTGGCTTTTGTTATTTTTCAAATAAAATCTCACTTCTTTTCTGGGCCAGCCTGGACCACAACCCTATTATATAAGCTTCCTGCATGGTTTCTATGAGGGTACATGCTACTATTACCCAAATTTAATTGGTTGAGGTAGGAGTCTCATGAACTTTTTGCCCAGGATGGCCTCAAACTACAATTCTGATCTCAGCCTCCTTACTAGTAAGGATTACAGATGTGGGCCACCATGTTTGGTTTTCATTAAAGCTTTTTTTTAAAGAAGCTGAGCATTGTGTCAGTAGCTTATATCTGTAATACTTAATATTTTTGGATGAAATAGGAAGGCATATTATTGAATAGTGATGCCATTTATTGAGATAAACAGATTAAGAAAGAAACAAATTCAAAGGAGCGTGCTAATATTAAATTTCTGTGGTTCACCTAAAACTATGTGATTTTAACCTAAAAATATCTTACAGTTGTGGTCTAAGTCTTAGTCAAAACAAATTGAAACTTCTATTTTTTCAGCATAAGCTCCAGAGTAATAAATCTTAAAAAATCCTAGCATCATCTATAATAGTTTAGTCTCTTTTCAGGAACAAACACGGAACAAAGGCTATCTCAAACTAAAGATTTAAGATAGATTTGGGTATGAGTGTATATTCAGGTGCTCTGAGGTCTCTAGATTTGGAATAAAAAAGAATATATTTCTGTATCTAGATATGGGTAAGTAAGATGAGAATCTGAACTAGAGGTTAAGCATCCACTCTTCAAAGTAGAAATCAAGGAAGAAAAAAACCCAGAGAATTTAAAGGAACATCCTATGTCTTAGCAGCAAATCTCTCCACAATTCATGAATTTTTATTCTCTCACCAGTTCCCTATCACAATGATTCCCACATCAGAGCCACCTAAAGAGCTTTGTAAAAATACTAATACTGCTCTACACTGAAATTTTGTAATTTAATATTTTTAATTAAGAAGTATCATCCTAGTAAAAGACCATGTGGGTAGATTCTCAATCTTGACTGCACATTAGAACTTCAGGAGATTCTTTCTTTAAAAAAAAAAAAAGATATTCAGTTAGTCTTGGATGATGTTTTAAAGGTCTTAAGTTACTGATATGTGAAGCCAGAGTTAAAAGCTACTGCCAATCCTCCTAAACAGAGGTTCTATATTTTTTCCACTGTTTTAAAATACTCTATTACTATAATCATGTTTTGTTTTGTGTTGTTATTGAATTTATAATACAGAAGTCGGCAGTAGGTTCTATCAACTTCTCTATTATTTTGAGTTTTACCATAAAATTTTTTACCATGAAATTTTTTAATTTCACCACAATCCTCAAGAGAATTGTTACATGCAAATGATAAAACAATCTTCAATTCTTCAGTGAACCATTCTTTCTGGTCACAACCAGAAGTCTCTCTTACCTTAAAATCAGAACCAAAAGAAACTTAAAAGAAACTCCCCAAATCTTGTTTACTCTTGAGTTATTGATCTATAGGTTTTCTACCAAAAACAAACATATTTGTCAACAAAGTCTCCTTGGGACAGAATTGATATAGTGATTTTTCATGGTCCCTAATAGCTTGAGAAGTGAGAAAAACTGAAGAGAAATAACCTGTTCTAGAAACTGTGTGCATTTCCCAGAACCAGAGTTGTGCTTAGAAAGTCCAGAGGTAGAGGAAGTCCAACATTTTTGTACAAAAGGAGAGTCAAGTACCCTATGAGCACAATAATTGATCCTAAAGAAGATAAAATTCTTATAATTTAAAATGTAAAATTACTATTATTGTATTTATAGTCAAATTATTTCAATAAATGCAATACAAAATATAATCTAAGTTTAAAATTTGCTTTATATAATAGCTTGGTATTAGCACGACTATGTTTATTGCAGCCTTATTTACCATAGATAAGATATGGAACCAACCCAGATGCCCCTCAGTAGATGAATGGATCAAAAAAATGTGGTATATATACACAATGGAATTCTATGCCTCCATCAGAAGGAATGACATTGCCCCATTTGTTAGGAAATGGAAAGACTTGGAAAAAATTATATTAAGTGAAGTAAGCCAGGCCCAAAGAAACATAGGTCCCA